>NW_015392964.1:7494-16196 GCF_001527695.2 Protobothrops mucrosquamatus
TCTTTGGGGTTGATTTATGCTTGGGCACCCGAAGAAGGAGGACTTTAGTGACCTCAGTATACCAAAAAAGGCCCAGCACAGGGATGGCCCATCTTATTGTTCAATCCCATAGGAATAAATTGATGGGGTGGAAGTCTTTATATCACCCACACCGAGACTGCCTGGCGTTTGGCTGTACGTTCGCTGAGGGTCAAAAGGCAAATTAACTGGGGTTTTCTTTTTCTCCATCACAACCCAGACTCCTGGTTTTTGGTTTCTCTGCGTTCGTGGTACCCAAAGCGCCGGCTTCAGTTCCTGGGCATGGCTCGGTAGGGCTTGCACCTGTGCCGTTCTTTGTGAAGGGAACAAGATGCTCTTGTTTGCGCCAGGGTCCCTTTACAGACCCCCCTCTGTATCCCTCGAGCGCCGGCGGAGGAAGGCCGAACAACGGGGCTCAGACACCCCCTGCTCACGGGGACTGAATTTCAATGTTAATTCTCCTGGCACGAGTCGCGATTGTCGCTGGAGATTTATGCGGCGTGGAGGCTTGTTGCGTACACACACACCCCTCCCTCTTTCACACTCTCTCCCAATTGAAAAGAGCCCAGATCCGCTTGCTTTCCCTTCGCCCTCGTCGGATTTCGTTCATGAAGGAAGCATTTAAATCCCTGTGAATGCCCATTTGTGCCGGGATGCTCAGAAAGGCAGTCCAGCTGCAGCAGGGCCTAACAGGAGCCTTTAGAGCCATGATAGCCATCTAGGCCCTGGGGAGGGGGGGCAGCCCATAGATCTATGGATGCTTTGGCTCAAGCTCAGCCAGCAGGAGATCAGTAGTCTCCCAGAAGCCCAGTGGGGTGTCAGACCCCTGCTCCCCTTTAGCCTGCAATAGTCAAGGCAGTGCACCCCCAGTGGTGGGATTCAGCCAGTTTGCACCGGTTTGGCAGAACCGGGAGCTAAATTTGGCTGAGTTCGGAGAACCGGATGAACGCACACTGCTTCTGGAAGCCTGTTGCAGGCCTCGGAGGCCTGGAACGGCCCACTGGAAGAGCATGGATGCCACTTCCGGAAGTCTGCTCTAGGCCTCGGAGACCTGGAGGAGGCCTAGAGCAGCCCACTGGAAAAGCGTGGATGCCACTTCCGGAAGTCTGCTCTAGGCCTCGGAGGCCTGGAGGAGGCCTAGAGCGGCCCACTGGAAGAGCGTGGATGCCACTTCCGGAAGTCTGCTCTAGGGCTTGGAGGAGTCCTAGAGCGGCCCACTGGAAGAGCGTGGATGCCACTTCCGGAAGTCTGCTCTAGGCCTCGGAGGCCTGGAGGAGTCCTAGAGCGGCCCACTGGAAGAGTGTGGATGCCACTTCCGGAAGTCTGCTCTAGGCCTCGGAGGCCTGGAGGAGGCCTAGAACGGCCCACCGGAAGTGCGTGGATGCCACTTCCGGAAGTCCGTTCTACGCCTCTGGAGGCCCAGGCCTGCATCCAATAAGAGAACCGGTTGTTCAGGTATTTGAATCCCACCACACTGTGCATCCCCCAAAAAAGACCCCAGAAAGAAATTGGGAAAATAACCTGGGGAATTCTGGGAGTTGAAGTCTTTTTTTTTTTTTTTAAAGGGAGTGCCCGGAGCATGCCTTGCCCTTTGCATCGGTCAGTATACGCCGTGCTTGGTGGGTTTCCATCGGAAGCCACATTGTAATGGCAAGAGCTGGCACGTCGCCTTAACGTTTCCTCCGGCGAGTCATGTTGCAAACATTAGCTTCCTGCCGAGAAGGTGGTCTTTTTTTAAAAATTTTTTTAAAAAAAGTCCAAAACCAGCATCCAGGGCCGCTATCTTTTTTTTTTTTTTTTTTTTTTTGGTCTGGCGCTGCTCTTTCAAGCCGACTTACCTGTTGGCCTTTTCTCCCTTTTTTCCCTTGTTAGCTGCTTGCCTTTTGGAGCAGCTCCGTGGGGATGTTCCGCTGAATGTTTGCTTTGAAAGCAACTCCCCGCCTCGCCATCTGCGCCTTTTAACTTCACCCCTGCAGGGAACTGAAGGCGGATTCAATCGGAGGGCCGCGGGAAACCCAATTACAAGGCCTCGGGAACTGAGAGAAGCAGAGTGCGCCTCACTTCCAGAGCCTAAAGCCACGGAAAGAGGGGTGGGGGGAAACTGTTGGGAGAACAGCCATCCCAGTGCGGGGGGGGGGGGGAAGGAATCCAAAGGGAATTAGCTCATTGCATAAACAGGAGAGAGCAAAAGTCTGACTCAACCCACCCATTTCAAATGCCTTTGAATCTTTCATCTGGTCTTTCCCAAGTTGCGCCCCTTTCTGGATCAGGACGCCCTACGCACGGTCACTCAAGCCCTCGTTGTTTCCCGCCTGGACTATTGCAATGTTCTCTACATGGGGCTCCCCTTGAGGTGCACCCGGAGGCTCCAGCTAGTTCAGAATGCGGCTGTGCGGGGGATTTTGGGGGCCTCTAGATGCTCCCATGTAACACCTCTCCTGCGCGAGCTGCACTGGCTGCCGGTGGCCTTCCGGGTGCGCTTCAAGGTGTTAGTAACAACTTTTAAAGCACTCCATGGCAATGGACCTAGGTATTTGCAAGACCGCCTCCTACCAAATATCTCCCTTCGACCAGTCCGCTCCCACAGAGAGGGCCTCCTTAGGGTACCGTTGGCCAGTCAATGCCGGCTGGCGACCCCCAGGGGGAGAGCCTTCTCTGTGGCAGCTCCTGCCCTCTGGAATGATCTACCCCCCGACCTACGTACAACTGCGGACCTGCGCCTCTTCCGCCGAGCCTTGAAAACCCATCTATTCCATGCGGCCGGCCTGGCGTAGTTTTGATTGGGCTTTGTTAGGGGTTTTATATGGGGTATTTTAGAGCAGGCTTTTTATTCAATATTTATTGTGATTTTTATTATTGCCTGTTCACCGCCCTGAGTCCCATAAGGGAGATAGGGCGGTATATAAATTTAAATAATAAATAAAATAAATAAATAAATCTGCAAATCTGGGAAGATTCCTGCGAAACAGGCATGAAACAATAAAGCAGCTCGCTTGAACTCTTCCCCCTGTCTGTCTGTGTCTGCCTCTCTTTCTCCCTCTCTCTTTCTGTGTGTTTGTGTGTGGGAAGTGTAAGAAGCAGAAACCCCTGGTGTCAGAAGCTGGTTTACAAGCCCAAAATGCAGCTTTTTGAAAGCCAGTTGCTCCGGAGGGCACCGAGAAATTGATCGGCTTTAAGTGAATGAACGCCCTCTGTTTTGTTTGTTGTCAGCTGAAGTGGTGGGCTTCTTGCTTTCCTATCTTGGAGAAAAATTCTCCTTTTTATTGTGGCCGTCGCTGAACCCCACCTTTGTCGTTGCTAAGCCAGGCCCTTGTTAAGTGGGTGTTTTGCCCCGTTTTGACAACCTTTTTTTATTTTTATTTTTATTTTTTTTTGCCACGGTTGCTAAGCGAATCGCTGCAAACGTTAAGTGGATCGTGTAGTCATTAAACGAATCTGGATTTACCCCTCCTCCTCCTTCCCCCCCCCCAAACTTTGCTTGTCGGAAGCCGGCCAAAACGGGGATCACGTGAACCCCCAGGACAGTGCAACCATGAGAAATACACGCCAGTTGCCGAGTGTGCAAATTTTGATCTCGTGATCACGGGGATGATGCAATAGTTGTAAGTGTGAAACCGGGCCGCAAGTCAAATTTTTTTCAACGCCGTTGTAAGCTCGAACCGTCACTAAATGAACGGCCGCAAGCCGAGGACTGCCTCTATTTGAATATTGGGCTATTGGCAGGAAAATGAACACGACTGGAAAAGACCAACGCTTGCCGTTGCGTTCTACTTTTGACTTTGAATGCTGCACAAACAGCAGCCAACAATACAGTGCTAACCTTTTTCTGCTGCACCTGTGTAGAGCTCCAGAGTTGCGTAGAGCTCCAGATTTGTGTAGCTCTGCAGATCAGAAGATCTGATCTGGAGATCTGCAGGGGGTTGGACTAGATGACCTACCAGGTCCCTTCCAAGTCTGTTGTTCTAAATCAATCCCTTTTTTCTCTCTCTCTCTCTCTTCCCCAGCAGCAGAGTGGTGTGGGTGAGGCATTTCCTGGTCTGGTTGCATTGAGGCTATCTTATTTAATAATCTGAGTGGGTCTTTTTGAGGCCTTGTGCATAGTTAGGGTGAAGAAATCCACTTGCAGATTATATTTTTTTCCCACGCCAGCAAGGAGATCCATGGCTAATATTTGAGAAAGGCCTCCCCCCCCTTTAGAAAGGGACAGGATGCTGTATTGGAGCCAAGAGGAGCTGTGAAATTAATATGAATTTGTTTTGCATCCATCGGTGTGAACTTAATAGCTTGCAATTCTTAATTAAGTCAATCTCTTTTTTTCCCCCCCTTCAATAATACGGGAGTACCTTGGACCTTTTCGCTTGCTGCTTTTCCCACAGTCTCATTTCCTGGTGCTCACCCAGGGTAATCCTGGCTATTTCCTACTCCTGGGGTTCAGATAATTGCCTGCTAAATAAAACAGATGCTGGCTTCTTGGGAGAGGAGGAAGGGAACACACGTGCAGGCGCACTCACTCACACACACACACCTCCTTTTGTGCATCTCACAAAGATCAAACCTCTTCTTCAAAAAATAAAAATAAAAATTAGCTGTCCGGAGTAATTGAACTTAAAATGAATGCAGACAACTTCTTTAAGCAGGTCAGACTGGAAGACCATCTGTCTTGTTTCATACGGCTTCTTCCGGATGAAAATTTAGGATGAAAATTCCTCTGGGGAGGGGGAGGCACGGAGTACCACCAGGATAGGTGGGCTGGTGTGTTTTTGGCGAGCCCGGGCTCGGCTGCAGGGACGGGATGAGGCTCCCTAAGGCTCCGAAGAGCACACTTTAGCGAAAATAATGTGTGTTTTTTCCCCCCACACATTCAGAAGAGTGTTTTTTTCCAAGGGAATGCCACAGCGTTTATTATAATTTGAAAGCAGGGGATTCAGCTGCCTGATTCGTTAAGCTCCTTTTGCTCGCAGTATTTTTTTTTCTCATTTCTACCCCCTTTTTTTAAAAAAAAAAAACAAGAACAACAAAAACAGTGCCAGCCACACAGTATCGCAAGCAGTTTGTAAACTTTAAAAAAAAAATTGATTTTTTTCCCCCTTCCCTGACACAATGCTGCCACTGGCTGGATTTTTTACAGTATTACATGTGCCCCCCCCTCCAAAAAAAAAGAAAAAGATCTTAACCAGTACAGGGGGATGAAGGGAAGGCAGAAAAAAGAGTCAACATAACCCGGAGCTTGGAAAGAACAGAGGAATGGAATTAACCACACTTATTACTTAAATAATTAGCTAGGCCCTTCAGAGTCACCTCGTGAGTAAGGGTTCCTTGTGCCTGGAGAGCTTTTGAATCTGCTACTTGGGAACGGTGCAAGCAGTAATAAGCATGGGCCATTCTAATCTAAGGAGCTGCGCCTTAGCCAGGAAAGGAAGCTTATGTCAGGTTAAGTCAGTCAATCTAAAGCAGGGGTCCCCAACCCTCGGTCTGTGGACTCATACCGGTCCGCAGCCTGTCAGCAACCGGGCCACGCAAACAAGCAAAGCCCCATTTGCTGGAGGCAGGCAGCCCGCGAAACCACGCTTCCCTCCGCTCCGTGGGAAAACCTTTCTCCGTGGAAGCGGTCCCTGGTGCCCCCAAGGTTGGGGGCCTCTGATCTCAAGATGCCACAAGGCAGAAGGGCATCCTTGCTTTCCACCATCCCTCTCTAGAGGAGGCCCTGTTTTATTTGAGTGCTGGCTGTCAGGTTTTTGGAAGGGCAAATTAAACCCCTAATTTACTTTAGCCTGTGCCTAGAGGCCAGGCAGGCGTCTGTCCTGGACTTAGCATAATAATAATAATAATAATAATAATAATAATAATAATAATAATAATAATAATAATAATAATAATAATAATAATAGTAGTAGTAGTAGTAGTAGTAGTAGTAGTAGTAGTAGTAGTAGTAGTAGTAGTAGTAGTAAGGAGAAGAAGAAGAAGAAAAAGAAGAAGAGAGAAAGAAAGAAAGAAAAAGATAGATAGATAGATAGATAGATAGATAGATAGATAGATAGATAGATAGATAGATAGATAGATAGATAGATAGATAGATAGATAGATAGATAGATAGATAGATAGATGGCAGGGACCTTGGAGGTCATCTAGTCCAGCCCCCTGCTCAGGCAGGAAACCCTATAGTACCATTTCAGACAAATGGCTGTCCAATCTCTTCTTAAAAACTTCCAGTGTTGGAGCATTCACAACTTCTGGAGGCAGGTTGTTCCACTGGTTAATTGTTCTCACTGTCAGGAAGTTTCTCCTTAGTTCCAGGTTGCTTCTCTCCTTGATTAGTTTCCATCCGTTGCTTCTTGTCCTGCCTTCTGGTGCTTTGGAGAATAGCTTGACTCCTTCCTCTTTGGGGCGGCCCCGGAGATATTGGAACAGTGCTATCATGTCCCCCCTCATCCTTCTCTTCGTTAAACTAGACATCCCCAATTGAGCCCAAAACCTATGTTACTACGCAAGACGTTTGTTAAGTGAGTCTTGCCCCATCTTAGGACCTCTCTCGGCCTGCAACCGTCATAAATATGAGTCAGTGGCCAATTGTCTGACTCTTGATCACACGACCCTGGGGACGCTGCAACAATTGTAAGTGTGGAAAAACAGTCATAAATCACTTTTTTTTCCTCCAATGCTGTTGTAACTTCAACGGGCCTCTAAGTTGTTAGTCGAGGACTACCTGTCTAAGCAGGGGTTTATTCTCACAAATTGTCCTTTCTGGGAAGAAGGGCCCGTGATACGCATTTGTGTAATGCCGTGTTGCCGTTCTGTAGTCTTGCCACAGAGAAGGTCTCTCTTCTCTCTCCTCTCCCTGCTCTGGTGGGCCAAATAAACCCAGTTTGCTTGTGGCTTGTCGCTGCATCCCTCATCCCTAACCGATTTCTCCTCCTTTTTCTTCCAGAGTAAGCGGGACCACCTGCTCATGAACGTCAAGTGGTACTATCGCCAATCCGAGGTCCCGGATTCTGTTTACCAACATTTGGTCCAAGACCGACACAATGAAAACGGTGAGCTGGGGAAGCCATTGCCACACACACACACACACACCCCCGAGGGGGTTTCTCTTCTCGTGACATTTCCATTTTTACAGAGGTGGGTGTTGCATCCCGAGGCTGCCAAGTTGTTCGGCCTCAGTTTCCCAAAACGTTGGGTGCTTTCCTATCTGTTTCTGGCCACCTGGAGAAGACAGGCCAAAGGGGAATTCCTCTCTTCCCCCCCAAAAAAGGTGGAATTAAGTGCTGGAGCATGGTAGCTTCCATTTGCATTTTTTTCACATTTGGGAAAGATCTTTCCCAGTCCTGCATTTTTCCCTTGTTCACAAAAGGTGGAACAAGAACTTCAAAGGAAAAAGGGAGACGCCGTGTAAACCAGGGGGTCTTCAAACTGGGCCCTTTGATGACTGGTGGACTTCAACTCCCAGAATTCCTCAGCCAGCGTGCCTGGCTGAGGAATTTCTGGGGGTTGAAGTCCACCAGTCATCAAAGGGCCCAGTTTGAAGACCCCTGATATAGACTTTAAGAGGAATGGACTTCAACTCCCAGAATTCCTCAGCCAGCGTGCCTGGCTGAGGAATTCTGGGGGTTGAAGTCCACCAGTCATCAAAGGGCCAAGTTTGAGGACCCCTGGTTTAAAAGGAAGCAGTGGGTCCCAAGGAAACCTGAGGAAAGTAATCTGGGATCCATACTACTGCCCCAGTTTGATCCCTTGGGAGAGGAAGACTCCATTTGGTTGAGGCGAAAAGCTCTTTTACTAAAAGACGTTGGCTGCACTAAAGTCGGCCTAGATCTGAGTTTCCCACGCTCAAAAGATACTCCAGAGAAACTCTGCTAGAAGTGTCCTGACTGTTAGAGGCACCACTTAACTATATGGCTTTCTTTCCACAGATTCTGGGCGTGAGCTGGTTATCACGGATCCAGTGATCAAGAACCGAGAGCTTTTTATTTCGGACTATGTGGATACTTACCATGCTGCTGCTCTCAGGTGAGTAACGAAAAATCCAGCCCAGAGATTATTTTAGCAGAATAACAGAGTTGGGAGGGACCTTGGAGATCTTCTAGTCCAACCTTTTGCTCAAGCAGAAGACCCTATACCATTTCAGACAAATGGCCGTCCAGTCTCTTCTTAAAAGCCTCCAGTGATGGAGCATCCACAACTTTTGTTCCAGTGATTAATTGTTCTCACTGTCAGGAAGTTTCTCCTTAATTCTAGGTTGCTTCTCTCTTTGGTTAGTTTCCATCCGTTGCTTCTTGTCCTGCCTTCAGGCGCTTTGGAGAATAGCTTGACTCCCTCTTCTTTGGGGCAGCCCCTGAGATACTGGAAGACTGCTATCATGTCCCCCCTCGTCCTTCTCTTCATTAAACTAGACATACCCAATTCCAGCAGCCGTTCCTTATATGTTTTAGCCTCCAGTTCCCTAATCATCTTTGTTGCTCTTCTCGGCACTCTTTCCAGTGTCTCAACATCTTTGTTACATCATGGTGACCAAAACTGGATGCAATACTCCAAGTGTGGCCTTACCAAGGCCTTGTAAAGTGGCGTTAACACATCACATGATCTTGATTCTATCCCCTCTGTTGTCCTCTTTCTGTCTCTGTCTCTTTCTCTTTCTCTCTCTCTCTCTCTCTCTCTCTCTCTCTCTCTCTCTCTCTCTCTCTCTCTCT
>NW_015392965.1:0-2827 GCF_001527695.2 Protobothrops mucrosquamatus
GGAAACAATCCTTAGTGTGGTAAATAAAGTTTTCCACAGCATGCAGAAAGCAGTTTTTAAGGAAATTGGGCAAACTTCAGAGAACTATGTATTAATATTGGATACTCAAGCCTTGGTTTTCTCAAATGGCAAATTGTTGGAGGAGATGGATGATAATGCAATTTATGCATGCCTACTCAGAATGAAATCTCAGTAAGACTTCTGTTGGGGTACTAGAGGATTGTTTCCTGCTGATTGGCATAATTATGGCTCAGATTTTGCTTTAAACCTCTTACCAGTTCATGCAGTCTTAAACCCTTAAGTCTCAGTTTCTGTCTGAAAAACATTACAGAATAAAGTTAATTTTGCTGAGGGTTTTCTGCCAGGTGGCATGTAAAGTTATTTGAAAATTCTGAAAAATACTTCAAGAGGTGAAATTGAAAAGCACATTTGCTATAATAGATGATGCTTGGAGTGAAATTACTCAAGCGCAAGCCCTCATCCCTAATCATTGATGATGTTACCTCGTTAGGGTAATGAAACATCTGCAAGAAAACAGGCAAGCTCAGAGAGCGCCACGGACCTCTCATCCCTAATGCTATCAATCTGGATTCTAACCATCTTGTAGAAGCTTTTGACTATGATTACAGTGATCTTAACCCCGCCTGTAGTAATGCAACCTTGGTTTCTGATTCTAGATCTGTTTACGTGGCAAGTCATAATTATTCAAAATGTAACTAGATTCAGAAGCACAAAAATATACCACTGAAGAAACAATAAAAATAAAGATATAATCAATAACCTAAGCCCCAGGATACCTATGGATGTGTTGAAATTCCAGCTGCAGACTTCCCCAAATACAAAGCATGTAAGGCAACAATGGTGCCTTACACAATGTGTGTTGGATTAAATCTTTCATTGGCTAGGAATGATAGGCATTGTGGTCTTAACACAAAGGACATTCTTGCAGAAGGCTACTTAAACATGAATAATTGAATGGGCAAATCTTCAGTGGAAAAGATTGATTATTTAAGGACTCCCTTTGTGTGTGAGAGTGAATGGTTACAGGAACACATTTGTTTTCTTTTTTTGACAAGTTAGGATACCCTCACCCAGTGCTCTTGAGCAGGGGGGTCTTCAAACTTGGCCCTTTGATGACTTGTGGACTTCAACTCCCAGAATTCCTCAGCCAGCTGGCTAAGGAATTAGCCAGCTGGCTAAGGAATTCTGGGAGTTGAAGTCCACAAGTCATCAAAGGGCCAAGTTTGAAGACCCCTGCTCTTGAGACTATTTTTTTTCCCAGTTTCTACAACACATTGAGCCATTGACTAACTAAGCCAATGTTTCTCATACTTGATAACTTTTAAGATGTATGGACTTCAACCCCCAGTATTCCCCAGCAAGGCTAATGGGCCAATGGGCATTGTCAGTGCATCATCCTAAACCGATCCCCCACCTCCACCCTCCGCGTCTTGAGTTCTTTGAAGTAGCCGTATGAATGTTCTGCTAGGTTTTCAAATGATCCTATTAGTCAGGGGTCTTCAAACTTGGTCCTTTTATGACTTGTGGACTTCAACTCCCAGAATTCCTCAGCCAGGCATGCTGGCTGAGGAATTCTGGGAGTTGAAGTCCACAAGTCAAGGGGTCTTCAAACTTGGCCCTTTCATGACTTGTGGACTTCAATTCCCAGAATCCCTCAGCCAGCGTGCCTAACTGAGGAATTCTGGGAGTTGAAGTCCACAAGTCATCAAAGGGCCAAGTTTGAAGACCCCGGCTATGAGGCATGCAGCATGAGCACGTCCAAACACTGAAAATCTGGACCTGCTTTATATATTTATTTTATTTTAATTGAATTTAATTTAGTCATAGGTTTTGGTTTTTTTTTTTAAATGGCCAAAGTTATCTGCCCACCACAGCCTGGTGCTCTTAACCCGCTCGCTTCCTCCGAAGCTTTTTCTAAAAGCCATCCCGCAGGCGGAAAGCATTCGGGGCGCGCCTCTACCCTTTTTTCTATCTCTAGGAGCGAGGCCGACCGGAAAGAGAAGGCGGAAGTGACGCAGCCCCCGCCATGCTGGGTTGGGCTGTTCCGGCTTTCTGCCGCCCTTCGGCGTCCCCGGCTTGGGCTGCCGCGGGACGGAGACATGCCATGCCCCGGAAGGTTAGGCCCGGGGAGCGGACGGACGCGGCTGAAGAGGCCGCAGGCCTTCGTGCGCGCGTTTGAACTACAGCCCCCTTCCTTTCCCACCTGCCGCCGCGTTGGAGGGGATGATGGGAGTTGTAGTCTGGCACGCCCGGAGACGCTGCGCTTCCTGGTTGGGAGAGACCCGTAGGCAGGGCGAAGCGCAAAGGGGCAGAATCCGCTCCCTTGGGGAGGACGGTCCCTTGGGTCAATTGAGGGTCCCAATGCAATTGGGGGAGGGCAGCCTTGGCTCCTGCTCAGGGTTTCGGGGTCTGCAGGGGTCCATGGGAAGCGAAATGGTGACTTCGAGCTGCTCTTAGCAAAAGCAGTAGCCCTTAGACTTATATACCGCTTCATAGTGCTTTACAGCCCTCTCTAAGTGGTTTACAGAGTCAGTATATTTGCCCCCAACAATCTGGGTCCTCATTTTACTGATCTTGGAAGGATGGAAGGCTGGGTCAACCTTGAGCCTGTTGGAAACGTGATTAAAATACCAACAAAATTGGATTGGTAAGAAAAAGAGTTTATTCTGCAGAAAATAGAAAAGCAGTTTGCAAAGTGCGGTGGATCCTGGTGAGAGACTTCAACAGGAAGTTCTAATCCCAGAGACCACACCAAAATATTCAAACTCACAACATTATATACACTCCTATCGCGACGCCCCCATCC
>NW_015392965.1:9425-17461 GCF_001527695.2 Protobothrops mucrosquamatus
CCTCGATTTGCATTTCAGTTCTTGGCAAATTAAAAGGATGGTGTTGTTCATTTGGCCCTCTCGGTCTCGCATCTCCATCCTCAGAAGCCACCCGTGAGCTCTCCGTGCTCAGCGCCATCCATTCAAATCATTCCAAGGGATAAAAGCCTTTCCAGGAACGCAGCCATAATTTCCCCAGGCGCCAGCAGCAGCAGCAGCAAAATAACCACAAAAAGCTTTGACTTTGTTTCTTCCTTCCACCTCATTAGTCTCACTTTGCATCCATGAGCTCTTGTCTTGTTCCGGCTTCCTGTTCTCATGGGTTAACATGTGGGTTTTTTCCCCCCTACGTGAGATGATGCATTGCTCAATCAACAGGCTTTTCATCCAACCGTACACTCTTACTTAAAAGCAAGGGGGCTTCCAAATTAGTTTTGAAACCCAGATAGGCTGCGGTCTTGAAGGGCGTTATGGTGAAGGAGCCTCCTGGAGCAACCAGACTGCAGAAGAAGACTACCACGATTCAGAGGGGCCGCCTCTGTTTGATTACCGCAATGTAAAAAAGATGCTGAGACTCTAGAAAGAGTACACAGAAGAGCAACAAAGATGATCAGGGGACTGGAGGCTAAAACATGTAAGGAACGGTTGCTGGAATTGGGTATGTCTAGTTTAACGAAGAGAAGGACGAGGGGGGACAGGATAGCAGTCTTCCAATATCTCAGGGGCTGCCCCAAAGAAGAGGGAGTCAAGCTGTTCTCCAAAGCACCTGAAGGCAGGACAAGAAGCAACGGATGGAAACTAATCAAGGAGAGAAGCAACCTAGAACTAAGGAGAAACTTCCTGACAGAACAATTAACCAATGGAACAACCTGCTTCCAGAAGCGGTGAATGCTCCAACACTGGAAGTTTTTAAGAAGAGACTGGACAGCCATTTGTCCAAAATGGTACAGCAGTGGTGGCGAACCTTTTAGAGACCGAGTGCCCAAACTGCAACCCAAAACCCACTTACGTATCGTCGGGTGCCGGGTGGGCGTGGCCCGATGGGTAGGCGTGGCCCGATGAGTGGGCGTGGCTGCGGTGGTAACGGCAGACTGGGCGGGACTAAAAAGGCCAATCAATCAATTCCAACTTTGCGAGATCTTTTTTTTCCCCCGGCAAGAAGTTGAAATTGATTGATTGAACTTTTTTTTTTTTTTTGTACACGGCGGCGGAGGCCTAAAGCGAAAAGGTTTTATAAAACCCAGCTGAAGGCCTAGGACTGGGGCGATGGCGCGCGTGCCCACAGAGAGGGCTCTGAGTGCCGCCTCTGGCACCCATGCCATAGGTTCGCCACCACGGACCTAGGCCCTTTGCATGGCCATCTGCCTTACTGGGGGCAACGTGACCCCCCAGGCTGAATGAAACAGATTCAGAGGTGCTTTGCAGCTGAAATAGCCTGGAAGAAGTCTTTGAGCAAAAACTTTTACTGACCTTATGGTGATTTAAGAAAATTGCCCTTGTCATTTTATGCCTTCACTGTGGCTACTTATCCTGCCATTTAGAACTGAAATGAGCTTACAGATCTCCTGGTTTGCCCACCCCTTTTAACAAAGCCTACCTCGTCTGTGTCACTCCCCAAACCGTATCCTGCAGCGGGGGGGGGGGGAGTGTTTCTTTCCTCATCTTCTCTGCTCTTTGATGGTCCTTTATACACGTAGGAAAGCTGCAAGCCCTCACCCAAATAACATGATCCTCTTCGGCATCTTTCATGAAATTCATTATTGCTGCCCACTGAAAGCTCCCCGCGGTTCTGTTTGACAGGAAGCGCATCGAGTACATTTGATCCAGCTAATTTCTGCTTAATCAGATTGTCCCGTTTTTAGCCCATTTACCTGGCTTCAGAAATGAGGTTACTGCTCCCGCAAAGCTATTTACAATCCAAGGACATCTGAAAGTCTAAACCCACTTTCTAACAAAGCCAAATTATCAGAGGTGGAAAGCAGGCAGATGGCCTGGAAACGGCGTCCAGCCTCCTGAAATAAATTTTATCTGAACCTGCGCCCAGATGTTAAGGAAGAGAAAAAATACATTTTTTCCTCCAATGAAACATGCTGGTGATGCTGGTTCCAGGCCTACTGCTCCCTGTGGGTCTTTGAGAAGACCACCCAGGCTGGGTTTACAAAATATGGTAATCTACACCATCGATACATCAATCAGAATAGCGCTGGAAGGGACTTCGGAGGTCTTCTAGTCCAACCCCCTGCTCAAGCTGGAAACCCTATACAATTTGAGACAGGTGGCTGTCCAGTCTCTTCTTAAAAGCCTCCAGTGATGGAGCACCCACAACTTCTGAAGGCAAGCCCTTCCACTGGTTCAGTGTTCTCACAGCTAGGATGTTTCTCCTTAGTTCCAGGTTGCTTCTCTCGTTGACTAGTTTCCATCCATTGTTTCTTGTCTTGCTGTCTGGTGCTTTGGAACCAATCAGTTTTCTAGAACCAATCAATCCACAGTAGAGTTGGGAGGAGTACAGGTAGTCCTCAACTGAGGACCACCATTGAGCCCCAAATTTCTGCTGCTGACGCAGACAGTGTTCCAATATCTCAGGGGCTGCCCCAAAGAAGAGGGAGTCAAGCTATTCTCCAAAGCGCCTGAAGGCAGGACAGGAAGCAACGGATGGAAACTGATCAAGGAGAGAAGCAACCTAGAACTAAGGAGAAACTTCCTGACAGTTAGAACAATTAACCAGTGGAACAACCTGCCTCCAGAAGCGGTGAATGCTCCAACACTGGAAGTTTTTAAGAAGAGACTGGACAGCCATTTGTCTGAGATGGTGTAATGTTTCCTGCCTGAGCAGGGGGTTGGACTAGAGGACCTCCAAGGTCCCTTCCAACTTTATTATTATTATTATTATTATTATTATTATTATTATTATTATTATTATTATTATTAACATTGTAAAAGCGAGTTCATCCAGCAAGACCTTACAGAGCACCCACGGATGGCGTCATCGGGCAGGATTGACAGTTTAATCTCTTTTTCCCAGGCAAAGGATTCTTCCCAGCTATTTCCTTTGAGAACATCTCCCATCGTGATGTCACAACAATCTGAAGATGTTAGGGCATGCTCGGAGGGGTGGCGCAGCAAAGCCATCATCACGTGGAACTTTTCTGTTCCCGAGCCTGCTTGGTCTTGCCTCCCGAATAACATCTTTCTGTGCCAATCTTTGCAGACCATCAATCTCCTCTTGTCAGGAAGGGAGGAGTGATGCTTGGGCCTCCTCAAAAATGAAGACAGAGGGGGTTATCTGATTCAGTGAAAGTTGCCCGTGAATCTCTGTAGGTAGATGCAGCAATAAGTGCTGAATTACTCTTTCAGTAGGAGCTGACAGGCTGAGGAAGGAAGGTGGGCTGAGCAGTAACTCAACTTTTCAGATATTTAGCCCTGTATTAGGCATTTGGCTTGACTGAAGACTCAAGAATTTTGGATAGTACTTGGCTAGGTTTTTGTTCTCATTGAAGACCAGAATTCATTCATTCATTCATTCATTTACTTACATACATACATACATACATACATACATACATACATACATACATACATATGTAGGTCTTTGGTTATTCAGGTTTTCTCCCACGTAAAATTGGAAGTGTGTTGGCGACGTTTCGACGGAGTTCCATTCGTCATCTTCAGGTTGGTGTTTTCGGTTTCGTGCTTCTAGGAGCAATGAATGCAATTTGCTCCTAGAAGCACGAAGCTGAAAACACCAGCCTGAAGATGACGAATGGGACTCCGTCGAAACGTCGCCAACACACTTCCAATTTTACGCGGGAGAAAACCCGAATAACCAAAGACCTACATACAAACACCTGCGAAAACCTCAGAAAACACACACACACACACACACATATATATATATATAAACATTTTATTAATGTTCTGGTTTTACAATCACATGCTTAATAGGCAACGTGTTGTCTGGGTCCATTAGTAACTCAGTAGTATATATTAACCTCTTCAATCTAGATCAGTGGTGGCGAACCTATGGCACGCGTGCCAGAGGCGGCACTCAGAGCCCTCTCTGTGGGCACACGAGCCGTTGCCCCAGCCTCGCCTCCCCCCACGACCCCCTCCTCACCAGCAGCCCCCCTGGAGGAGAGTCGCCCTAGAGTGTGGCCCACGCGGAGCAGCGCAGCCAAGGACATGGCAGCCAGGCAGCATAGACAAGACTCTGCCCTCACGGCCCATCACGCACAGTTGATGCTGCGGGGCGCGGGCATAGGGCATGGCCGCCATGGCGCTGCTGGGCTGTGTGGGCGATCTGCGGCGGGCCCTGGAGGCAGTGAGTGGCCCTGCGGGCAGGCGGGGTGGGGGCAGGGCAGGGGGTGGAGCGGGCGTGGGGCCAGTTTTTGGCACTCGGTCTCTAAAAGGTTCACCACCACTGATCTAGAATCAATATTACACCATCAAATGTTTCCTCTCTTCTTCCAGTAGTACTTGTTTTCCCACACTAGGCAAAGGACCAGGATGAATTCTGGAACCCAGCAAAGAGGTCTGAGCCTATATGTTGTCAGTCCTCCCAGTAACCCAGACAGGAAACACAACCAGATGGGTGTTTATGGAGATTCTCAAACATCCAAGCTCATGGTTATGCCAAAACTGTTATTAAATGGTGATGTAACCCAGGGGTCCCCAACCTTGGCCACTTGACGACTTGTGGACTTCAACTCCCCTGCTGGCTGAGGAATTCTGGGAGGTGAAGTCCACAAGTCATAAAGTGGCCAAGATTGGGGACCTCTGATGTAAGGTATGTCTTTCCTGGGTAAAAGTTCTTAAGCTGGATGAGAGACTGTGAAGTTAATGTCGCTGCTTTGGGTCCCCTGCCGTGCTGAGAGATCTGGAGCAGCAAATAAGTAGATTTATCTACGCCCTTAGAAGTAAAGAGATAAAAAATACCCTGCTGAGCTCAAATTAGACTATACAGAAACTTCTATTGCTTTCAGTTCATTGCAATTACGGTTGAGTCTTTGAGAGAAATTTCATAGACTTTTATGACATCTCACTCTGTCTAGTAAAACGTATAAGGAACGGCTGCTGGAATTGGGTATGTCTAGTCTAATGAAGAGAAGGACGAGGGGGGACAGGATAGCAGCGTTCCAGTATCTCAGGGGCTGCCCCAAAGAAGAGAGAGTCAAGCTATTCTCCAAAGCACCTGAAGGCAGGACAAGAAGCAACGGGTGGAAACTAATTAAGGAGAGAAGCAACCTACAATTAAGTAGGAATTTCCTGACAGTTAGAACAATTAACCTGTGGAACAACCTGCCTCCAGAAGCTGTGAATGCTCCAACACTGGAAGTTTTTAAGAAGAGACTGGACAGCCAATTGTCTGAAATGGTATAGGGCAGGGGTGTCAAACTGCTGGCCCGCGGGCCGGTTTCATCATACCAGAGCTGCGCCCACCCCATTGCCGGCAATGGCGAAAAAGCTCCGATACGTTGCGCGACGTCACAAGTTTGACATGTCTGGTATAGGGTTTCCTGCCTGAGCAGGGGGTTGGACTAGATGACCTACAAGATCCCATTATTATTATTATTGTTGTTGTTGTTGTTGTTATAGTAGAGCAGGAATATGAGATTTCAGCATCTTTTTTGCAGCCCTAGAATCTGCCCACAGCCCACTGCTGATAGTTAGTAGTAAACTATTTAAAAACCGTCCATATTTTCTACTTGAAATAAAGACCAAGCTTCCATTATTAGACATAACTATATTCTTAAAAAGACAACCCAAAACCCTATCAAAGTGTGTGTGGGGGGGGGGAAATGTTTCCTTCCCAGTTAAACCGCTCCACCATTGCCGTTTAGCCTGCAGCATTTGGCAAGTGAAAAAAAAGAGAGATGGTTTTTGAGAAAAAAGATAACGCTTGAGTCACCATCCTCTTATCTAAGACGATCCTTCCTTAATTTTTCAGCGGCGCCAACTGTGAATCCAACAAATGGAAGCGGGTGGCGATCCCACTTTGTGGAAATGAAATGGTTGTCAAATTGTCCCTTTGTCGGACGTGAGACAAGACCTCAGAACAAGAGCTAGATCTGAGAAATAAATGTAATGATAATAAACCGGGTCTCATAACGCTGCACATCGCAGATTTATCTCATGAACCTGGACCAAAGAACCGTGGGATTATCTCAGGAACTTGGACCAAAAATATTTCTGTGGCTTCCCTACCCAAATTATGTTAAAGTACTTGTGTAAATTATCCTCTAGTCTAGATTTTAGTGCAGAAGAAGAGGACATAGCTTGTGTCGTTAAAGGGGGCCTTTTCTCCAGAATTCCAGGGTCTGTCATTTCCACCCCCGTGCCCCCATATCTAGCACCACCTACTTGATTCATCCAATGCGCTTGGTATTTGCAAGCTCTAATCATGCTCCCGATGTGTGGGGGAGTTGTTATCTTCTGCAGTGAGGCAAAACTAACACCTTGTAATTACTGTGAGAAGCTGGTGGAGTCCCTCTGCTCATCCAGCCAAGCACGCCGCCGAGGAGAGCACAAAGGGGGGGGGGAGAGGACGGGCTCTACGCAAAGGCAGATGCTAAGGGTTGTGAAACTTCCCGCAAGCAATTCCCATTGTGCTAAATTGCTAACTCCATTTGGAGAGCATGAAGTCTTTTGCTCTGGGAACCCATTCAGCCATAGATACCTGATCCCCCCCATCTGGGATTGGTTTCTAGGCACTGCCGCGAAGTAGAATAATTCCAGATTACTAGAGCTTCTAAGGGTAACGATTGAATCTGTAGGTCCTTTCTCAAGAAGAGTGTCAACGCTGCTAACCTTGGATGTTCTTGCTTTGACCACATAGGAAGATGCAGCTTTTTTCTTCCTTATGCTTTACTCTTAGAATTAGTTGATGCTGGGGGGGGGAAGGAGGAATGTGGTGGGAGTTAATTAGACATAACAATATTGTCCTAGTGTGTGAATTCAGAGCTTGAAATAAGAGATGATAAGAATTGGCGGGTTGGAGAACAGGAAGGAAAGCCTGCATTTCAAACTAATTTGGAGAATGTGATTTATGACCGTTAATTAGGGGAGGGAATTGTGTTTGATTCTATGTGCTAAGGGGAGGGGAATCCAGATTTTGGCTTTAACTATGTTTGTGCCAGAAGCTATGCTACTCCAATAAAGATTCTTTAAGGTAAACAATGCCTCGAAGTTCTTTGAAGAGTTTCATCTGTCAGAACCATGATAAAGAGATTTGAAGGACACGTGTTCTTGGATGAAAGATAAAGGAGTGAGGAAGCAATTCAGGAACCTTTGTTTACTCCTCTCTATAAAAGACCGGCCATCGTGAGATTTGAAGATTTAAACTGGGAAGAGGAACTTCATAATACAAGAAGAATAGTTGTAGAACAGTTTTGAGCACGGTAGCAGGTCTAGCAAGAGTTCAGTTCCACTTTGGGGAGTTGAGTGCTGAAAGTGGCTTGGGATTTTCTCCATTTGGTCTGGAAAAAGTACCAGGGATTTCTCTGGAGAAGCTTGTTACATCAGATGGTTTACCAGAGATTTTTCTTTGGGAAAGAAAAGTTATTTTAGGCATGTCTCCCCCTTCAAGTGTCATCTTCTGAGCAATGAAAGATGCATCCTTGCCTCATCAGACCAAATCATATAAAGAACAGTTGCTGGAATTGGGTAGGTCTAGTTTAATGAAGAGAAGAACGAGGGGGGACATGATAGTAGCCTTCCAATATTTCAGGGGCTGCCCCAAAAAAGAGGGAGTCAAGCTCTTCTCCAAAGCACCTGAAGGCAGGACAAGAAGCAACGGATGGAAACTAATCAAGGAGAGAAGCAACCTAGAGCAAGGAGAAACTTCCTGACAGTTAGAACAATTAACAACCTGCCTCCAGAAGCGGTGAATGCTCCAACACTGGAAGTCTTTAAGAAGAGACTGGACAGCCATTTGTCCGAAATGGTATAGGGTTTCCTGCCTGAGCAGGGGGTTGGACTAGATGACCTCCAAGGTCCCTTCCAACTTTATTATTATTATTATTATTATTATTATTATTATTATTATTATTATTATTATTATT
>NW_015392965.1:18160-25617 GCF_001527695.2 Protobothrops mucrosquamatus
TGACGAACGCAGGCAATCTGCGTTGTGTTTTCTTGCCAAGAGAAAATTGACTCCAGGCCTCTTATTTTAAGCTCTCATCCGCTGTTTTGGCTTTGAGATGGGGTTTCATTCCATTCCCACCCTCCTTTTCATTTCCCTTATTGTTCATGCTACTTCCTTGGTGTAATGAGAGGCTTATTAAAAATACCCTGCTGGTTGTTCTGAGCAAAAGGTCTTCCTTAAAAAAAAAAAAAAAAAAAAACCTCCAAAATTCATTTTTTTAACATAAAATGTAGTTTTTATTAGGAATTTTGATTACAACAGTAAGAACAAATATAGTCTAAGCTTAGGGAAGAGACGAGGAAAAAAGAAGTGTAGGAAAAAAAGAAAAGGAATGTAATAAAGAAAAGGGAAACAAATTAATAATAATAATAATAATAATAATAATAATAATAATAATAATAATAATAATAATAATAAAGTTGGAAGGGACCTTGGAGGTCATCTAGTCCAACCCCCTGCTCAGGCAGGAAACCCTATACCATTTCGGACCAATGGCTGTCCAGTTTCTTCTTAAAAACGTCCAGTGTTGGAGCATCCACGGCTTCTGGAGGCAGGTTGTTCCACTGGTTAATTGTTCTCACTGTCAGGAAATTTCTCCTTAGTTCTAAGTTGCTTCTCTCCTTGATCAGTTTCCATCCGCTTTGGAGAATAGCTTGACTCCCTCTTCTTTGGGGCAGCCCCTGAGATATTGGAACTCTGCTATCCTGTCCCCCCTCGTCCTTCTCTTCGTTAAACTAACATACCCAATTCCAGCAACCGTTCCTTATATGTTTTAGCCTCCAGTCCCCTGATCATCTTTGTTGCTCTTCTCTGTACTCTTTCTAGAGTCTCAACATCTTTTTTACATCGTGGTGACCATATAAAGAAATGACTTCTAACCTCCTTTATCACAAGTATAAACAAACTCAGTAGCTCTGTGCCATTTGTCAGGTTACAGGCAAGATATCTCTTGATTCCATATCTCATCCTTTATCTATAAGCAAATCCATAAAGCATCCATTTTTCCACCCAGGTGTCGGCAAAAAAAAATCCCACCAAGGGTTGAAAGAACTTTGCAAACAATGTCTCATTTTAATCTTGATGAAACAAACCAATTTTATATTTGTTCCTTTTCCTTCTAAAAGTCTTACTCTGTAATTCAGTCAAATGTTGCTACAGGGTTGAGTTTCCTTTCAGTTGTTCTTTTCTTCAGAGGTTTAACAAGCCTCTTGTAGATCCAGTAAGGAAAACATTTTCCAGGCCATTCTCCTGTGTGTCATTTGTTTTTCCCTTTTGATTATGAAAGCTTCAGTTAGTTTCTTTGCTATGTCGAATAAACTATCCTTTTCCAAATCATTCTCTTGGCCTGTCATTTGTGGTGCCTCTGAAATTCTTGATGGTTCCCCCCAGGCTGAATTCACCCTAGATTTCTTCTTGTTTGCTCCTAATTGAAGAATCGCTTCCCTGCTGCAAATGGCAGGAACTATACATAGATGACCACCTTACACTGCTGTGCCCCAGAGGTAGATTGTGCAACACTTTTCCATCTATCACACGAGCTGTTCTTTCCAGAGTTTTTTTTAATTAAAAAAAAAAATCAATGTTGGCAGGTGATTGCATGAAGTTTTCACCTTCTAATAGATTTGAAGTTTGCCATCTCCATCTTCCTAAACTTTTTCTTTCTCAGATCTTTATAAATAGGAAGTCTGCTTCTTTGAAATTTTAAATTTCTTGCTGTAAAGCTTTTGAGGGTGAAAGTTGGACCATAAGAAAGGCGGAGCGCCAAAGAATGGAGGCCTTTGAACTCTGGTGCTGGAGAAGACTCCTTCGAGTCCCCTGGACTGCAAGGCGTTCAAACCAGTCAGTCCTGGAGGAGATCAACCCTGACTGCTCTTTAGAAGGCCAGATCCAGAAGTTGAAACTCAAGTACTTTGGCCACCTAATGAGAAGGAAGGACTCACTGGAGAAGAGCCTGATGCTGGGAAAGATGGAGGGCAAGAGAAGAAGGGGACGACAGAGAATGAGGTGGCTGGATGGAGTCACTGAAGCAGGAGGCGTGAGCTTAAATGGACTCCAGAAGATAATAATAGTAATAATGGTAATAATAATAAAGTTGGAAGGGACCTTGGAGGTCATCGAGTCCAACCCCCTGCTCAGGCAGGAAACCCTACACCATTTCGGACAAATGGCAGAGGACAGGAAGGCCTGGAGGAACGTCGTCCATGGGGTCGCGATGGGTCGGACACGACTTCGCAACTAACAGCAACAACACCTTTTGTGAACTATAGGTAGCCCTCGACTTACCACAGTTCATTTAGTGACTGTTCAAAACGGCAAATTGTGATTTACGACCGTTTTTCACAGTTACGTCCTAGGCAGCCTCCCCATGATCAAAATGTGATCAAAATTCAGATGTTTGGCAACGGGTTCCTATTTATGACGGTTGCGGTTTCCCAAACTCACGTGATCCCCTTTTGCGACCGTCTCACAAGTCAAGTCAACGGGGACGCCAGATTCACTTAACAATCGTGTGACTATCTTATCGATTGCAGTGATTCACTTAACAAGTGTGGCAAAAAAGGTCGTGAAAGGGGGCAAAACTCACTTAACAACATACATTTGGGGCTCAGTTATGGTCATAGGTTGAGGACTACCTGCATAAAGAAAGTAAGTTTTTTTAAAGACTTGAGTTGTGATACAGTTGGGGAGAGAAAAAGGTGGACAACCAAGACACAACTTGGCATCCTGACCATTTCAGGGTTTACTTTCTTTGCTTCAAATGTCTGATCTTGGTTTACTTTATTCTCTGCACTTACATGCTGATGGTGTGTGGTTTTGTTTTGTTTTTTAACAAAAAGAGTTATTTAGAAGCCACCCTTGTTTTACAAGCCCCCTACACGTCTCAGGACTGTTGTTCTGCTCGCCCTTGCTGTAATTTTTCTTGTCTTGCGGCCTGTGGTTTTGAAGGTGACCTTGGCTTGCTCACCTATTCAAAAGGTAGGAGAGGCTTAACAATACTGTGCCTTGTGGCTGGTGAAATATTTATAAGCCGCCTCTCGGTAGCAAATCTATCCAAGCAAACAAAAGGAGAAGGATAAAAATAAAAAAACAGGGCATTAATGATTTATTCTAGTACCCATTTAAAATGTCAAATATGCTAGACCTCCTGCCTTGTCCTTCCCTCGGGTCCTTCTCTGCTGCTTCCTAGTCAGCTCAGCTGACAGAAGAAAATTGTCCCGAATCTTCCTTTCCTTCTTTTGATGGATGAAATCCCAGAAGCCAGAGGGGGTGTGTGTGTGTGAAAAGCAGCAATTCAGGATCAAAACTTGGAGGGATGTTGCAAAAACCTTTCACTGTGTCCTTTCAGCTTTGGGATGATCTCTGGTAGCTTGTTGGTTTGTGGTTTGTGTAAACAACTATGGCAGAGGATTAAATAGGATTTGATTGGATAATGTGCCCTGAAGTCCTTCAAGAGGTTCTGCCCTAGTGTGGTCCTTCTGGTTTTCCATAGATCCATCCGTTACCACTGAAACTTTGCTGCTGGTCATCCTCTATTTCTCTTTCCTTCTGTCTTTCTTAGCATTCGAGCTTTCTCCAAAGAGTTAGGTCCTTCCACAATGTGTCTGTAGTAGGATAATTTGAGCCTGGTAATGTATGTCTCGAGTGAGAACTCCTTTTTTTAGCTTGATGGTCCCTTGGTTTGTTTTCTTGGCAGTCCACGGTTATTCTCCGGAGTCTTCTCCAATGTCAAAGATGCCCATATTCTTTCTATCCTAACAGAATAACAAGAGTTGGAAGGGACCTTGGAGGAGACCCTATACCAGAGATAGGGAACCTGGGCTCTTTTATGACTTGTGGACTTCAACTCCCAGAATTCCTGACTCAGCATGGCTGGTTCAGGAATTCTGGGTATCGAAGTCCACAAGTCATAAAAGAGCCAAGGTTCCCTACCCCTGCCCTATACCATTTCAGACAAATAGCTGCCCAGCTTCTTCTTAAAAGCCTCCAGTGATGGAGCACCCACAACCTCTGAAGGCAAGCCGTTCCACTGGTTGATTGTTCTCACTGTCAGGAAATTTCTGCTTAGTTCTAGGTTGCTTCTCTCCTTGATTATTTTCCATCTGTTGTTTCTTGTCTTGCCTTCTTATGCTTTGGAAAATAGGTTTCCCCCCCCCATCTTCTTTGTGGCAGGCCCTCAAATATTGGAACGCTGCTATCGTGTCCCCGTCAAGGCTGAATCGCTAACTTCTATTGCTACTCAACTTTCCATATAGGGACCATGAGAACCAAGGCCACTAACGCAGGTGTCTGACGGAGATGTGGACCATTCTCATAACAAACCAAAAAAGTACAGTATGATTGGGCAACGTGAACATTTGGTGGGTGGGGGTTATGGAAAGCAATTGTTCACTAGGCAGATTTTCCCGTGGGAAAACCAGAGCTGGTTTTGCTCCTTCAGTTCTGAGATGTGCATTCCATAAAGTTTATCTTTTATGGCACTTCAAAGCCTTGAAGATTCCTTGATTTTGAATTCACTGTTCAGATGGTTGACAGTCACCTCTAGACCTTCTTTTCACTAGAGTAGAGTAGTCCAGGGGTCCTCAGTCTTGGCAACTTTTAAGACTTGCTGGCTGAGGAATTTTGGGAGTTGAAGCCCACAAGTCTGAAAGTTGCCAAGGTTGGGGAACCCCGGAATAGACTATCCTGCGTCCAGTGGCCAAGGATACTTGTGCAATAAAAATGGGAACGTAAGAAAACACACGCGAGGACATGCCAATGACAAAAGTAGGCTTTGGGTTTCTGTGCATCCATGCACACCAGCACACATCTCTTTGCAGTCCACGGTTCTGATTTCAGAAAATAAACTTTAGTTTTCCTTTTTTTTATTGTTGTCAAAAGGAACTCCCGCTACTCCGTCCCCTGAAGGTCAGTGCCCAGAATACCGCTTTGATTGCCTTTAAAAATAGAACACGAGAGAGAAATATTTTAAATGGATGTTTAAATAAAATGCTGTGTAGGTTCGATATTTTTTTTTCTCTTCAAAATAATGGAGAGAGGTTAGAGGAAATGACTTACTCTTTGGCACCGGCTTCAAAAAAAAGAAAAAAAAACCCATCCAGAGTGGAAGTGCTTGGAGCGAGTATCCTGATTTAGCACTCATTTGCATATAATTATACATAGCTGGTAAGGGCAATTCCAGGCATGTGGGAAGGACCAGTGCCTGCTCTCTCATACAGGGTTTAATTTGTCTCTTTGGGTTCTAAAGGGGAGGAAAAATGAAGAAAAAGAATATCCTACTTTACCTCATGGTTAAAAGCCATTATTGCAGAAACAGATGGGCTTCAGAGTTTGAGTAAGAGGAAGGAAACTATTTCATTCGGTGGTCCAGTCACTGTGGCTGAGCCAAGCCACTTTTAGGGTGTGATATAATAATAATAATAATAATAATAATAATAATAATAATAATAATAGTAGTAGTAGTAGTGATGATGATGATGATGATGATGATGATGATAATAATAATAATAATAATAATAATAATAATAATAATAATAATAATAATAATAATAATAATAATAATAATAATAATAATAATAATATAATAAGTTGGAAGGGACCTTGGAGGTCATCTGGTCCAACCCCCTGCTCAGGCAGGAAACCCTACACCATTTCGGACAGATGGCTGTCCAGTCTCTTCTTAAAAACTTCCAGTGTTGGAGCATTCACCGCTTCTGGAGGCAGGTTGTTCCACTGGTTAATTGTTCTCACTGTCAGGAAGTTTCTCCTTAGTTCTAGGTTGCTTCTCTCTTTGGTTAGCTTCCACCTGTTGCTCCTTGTCCTGCCTTCAGGCGCTTTGGAAAATAGCTTGACTCCCTCTTCTTTGGGGCAGCCCCTGAGATATTGGAATACTGCTATCATGTCCCCCCTCGTCCTTCTCTTCATTAAACTAGACATACCCAATTCCAGCAGCCTTTCCTTATATGTTTTAGCCTCCAGTCCCCTAATCATCTTTGTTGCTCTTCTCTCTACTCTTTCTAGAGTCTCAGCATCTTTTTTACATCGTGGTGACCAAAACTGGATGCAGTATTCCAAGTGTGGCCTTACTAAGGCATTGTAAAGTGGTATTAACACTTCACGTGATCTTGATTCTATCCCTCTGTTAATGCAGCCCAGCACTGTGTTGGCCTTTTTGGCAGCTGCAGCACACGGCTGGCTCATATTTGATTGTCCACTAGGACTTTGAGATCCCTCTCACAGTTACTACTATTGAGCAAGGTACCCCCTATACCAGTGGTGGCGAACCTATGGCACGGGTGCCAGAGGTGGCACTCAGAGCCCTCTCTGTGGGCACGCACACCGTCGCCCCATTCCTAGGCCTTCAGCTGGGTTTTATAAAATCTTTTCACTTTAGGCCTCCGCCGGCGTGTGCAAAAAAAAAAAAGGTTCAATCAATCAGTCAATTTCAACTTCTTGCGGGGAAAAAAAAGATCTTGCAAAGTTGGAATTGATTGAACTTTTTAGTCCCACCCAGTCTGCCGTTACCACCACAGCCACGCCCAGCCAATGGGCCACACCCAGCCAATGGGCCACACCCAGCCAATGGGCCACACCCAGCCAATGGGCCACACCCAGCCAATGGGCCACACCCAGCCAATGGGCCACGCCCACCCGGCACCCAACGATGCATAAGTGGGTTTTGGGTTGCAGTTTGGGCACTCGGTCTCTAAAAGGTTCGCCATCACTGCCCTATACTATACCTGTACGTTTGGTTTTTCTTGCCTAAATGTAGAACCTTACTTTTTTCACCATTGAATTTCATTTTGTTAGATAGCGCCCAGTGTTCAAGTCTGTCCAGATCCTCCTGTATCCTAAGCCTGTCTTCTGGAGTGTTGGCTATTCCTGCCAGCTTGGTGTCGTGTGATCTCTTTAACGTATGTGATGTTCCCTGTCCACGATGGTCTTACTCCTGAATTTAAGGTCCTGAAATATTTCCGTTTTCAATTGCAAAAAAAAAACATTTGTGTGTGTGTGTGTGTGTGGTTTGTTTGATGTTGCTTAGCATATTGAACCCTATCGGCCCTGGTAGCTGTCAACACTAATTTTAGTGAGTTCTCTGTTTTACATCTAGCTTACCTCTGGTTATTATATTTCATTAAATCAGACGTGCATCTGCTAGCAGATTCTTCTCCCTGAAACCTTAAACTGTTGGTCTTTCAAGTGCCAATCACAACTGCTTCCCCCCCCTTTATAAAACACTACAGCTAATTCTCACAAAATAATTGTCAGGGCTTAGCATCTAGATGATTGAGACTTAAGCTGGGATCTGTGGAGGGAGAGGATCCTATGTTAAGCAAACCCAGAGCTCTCAGCTTCTATATGTTCTTTTTAACAAGCGTATACATCTCGTAAACATATCCTGACTTGTAACCGGAAGC
>NW_015392966.1:0-4741 GCF_001527695.2 Protobothrops mucrosquamatus
AATCCACAAAAAAGGCTGAGGAATTCTGGGAGCTGAAGTCCACACGTCTTAAGGCTGAGGAATTCCAGGAGTTGAAATCCACAAATCTTAAGGCTGAGGAATTCTGGGAGCTGAAGTCCACAAGTCTTAAGGCTGAGGAATTCTGGGAGTTGAAGTCCACAACAGACTTCCCCCTCCTCCAAAGATGGGTCTTATCTCCTTTGGGCATACAGGACAGGGAGCCTCCAATTTTGCAGAGGACTTGTGAGAAGGAAAGAGTCCTGGCTTAAATGGTCACCAGTATCACAGTCTTAGTGGAACTGGGCAGCCAGACTGGCACTCTGTCCGGGGTCAGGCAATAACTGAGAAAACTTCTAAGCAGCCTCGAAGGGCAGATCCCTTACTCTCCAGCTGGGATCATTCTCCAGGCTTTCTTTGTCAGCAGCTAGGGATCGTCCGACTGACCCACACCAAAGGGGGGAACAGAGCCACCATCTACCCTAGGGTGCCTCCTTGGTGTCCAGCTTGTAGTGATGCTCAGGGAGGTTCCTCAAGCGTTCAGCGGCCTGTGAGGAGAGAGCAGCATGGAGGGAGGAGAAGAAGAAAAGAGTGAAAGCAAGGGCCTTTCCAGGCGGGCTGGCTGAGGAATTCTGGGAGTTGAAGTCCACAAGTCTTAAACGTTTGGTGACCCCCTGGTCTATTACATCCCTTTCCCTTAAAGCTCTGCATTTGCTTAGCAACTTTTAATATCCCCAAAGCAGCGTTTGGCCTCCAACTCTGAAGACTGGTAGCCACAGCCCAAAGGCCACACAAAGCCCCCGAGAACTGGAGGGTCCCCCCTGCCTCTTCCAACCCTCAGCCTTTCCCCGCCCATTCCCAAGGACGGGTTCGGCCATAAATGCCGAAATGTTAAACTTGAAAGGTCCTTGGTGGTCTCTTAGCTTGGTTGTTTTCTTGCAGATGTTTCATCTCCCAACTGGCACTGATGATCTTACCTAGTTGGGTCATGAAACGTCTGCAGCAAACCAACCAAGCTCAGAGACCACCAAGGACCTCACAGTTACAAATATTCTGCATTCTTTTAAACTTCTTTCGAAGCCGGGTGGGCTACAGCCCCTGGCAGGAGTTACAGCCCGTCTCCTAGCTCCCCCTCACCTGCTCCGGCGTCAAGTCCCTCTGGGCCTGAGCCAGCATCTCGTAGCCCACCATGAATTTACGAATGGTGGCGGAACGCAGGAGAGGAGGATAGTAATGGGCGTGGAGCTGCCAGTGTCTGCAGTCGGCCTTTAGGTACGGCCCCGTGGGAGCTCCTACGAGGAAGAGGCAGCAAAGAGAGCACAAGATCAGATCTTAGCAAAATGGGAGGCAGGTTTGGATTTGCTCCCTGTGGCACAGAAAGGAAGGGGGCAGCCAGGATCAAAAGAGAATCCATACACCCAGCATCCATGCACTGCCTTCAAAGCAGAGGTGGGTGTCAACGCTGCTAACATCGGATGTTCTCGCTTTGACAACATATGGAGATGCAGCCATTTTCCTTCTTATGTTTTACTCTTAGAATTAGAGTTGGAATTAGATGATACTGGGGGGGGGGAAGGAGGAGGAATGTGCATGGGAGTTTAGTTAGACATAACAATACTGTAACTAGGGTGAGAACCAAGGTTTTTTTGAAATAAGAGATGATAAGAAATGGTGGGGTTGGAGAACTGGAGGGAAAGCCTGCATTTCAAACTAATTGGGGAATGTGATTTATGACAGTTAATTAGAGGAGGGAATTGTGCTTTGATACTATGTGCTCAGGGAAGGGGGATTCAGATTTTGGCTTTGCTATGAACCTGCCGATGCTATGCTACTTGAATAAAGTTTCTTTAAGGTAAACAATGCCTCGAAGTTCCTTGAAGAGTTTCATCTATCGGAACCATGACATTAAGCCAGCTATGGCCCCTTTACGACCTGTGGATAGGATAGGATAGGATAGGATAGGATAGGATAGGATAGGATAGGATAGGACAAGACAGGACAGGACAGGACAGGACAGGATAGGACAGGATAGGACAGAATAGAACAGAGCAGAGCAGAGCAGAGCAGAGCAGAACAGAATAGAATAGAATAGAACAGAATAGAATAAACATAGGATAGAACAGAATAGAGCCTATGGAGATGCAAGAATTCCCACACCTAGAGAGCCAGATGTATCTCTGTAGAGCAGAGTTTCTCCACCTTGTGCACTTTTAAGACGTGTGGACTTCAGCCCCCAGAATTCCCCAGCTCCTGTTGAGCACTCTGGGACAGTGTTTCTCAACCACAGTTACTCGAAGATGTGTGGACTTCAATTCCCAGAATTCTCCAGACAGCATAGCTGGCTGAGGAATTCTGGGAGTTGAAGTCTACAAGTCTTAAAAGTTGCCAAGGTTGGAGACTCCAGCTCTAAGCAAATGAGCTATAATAGACCAGCATAGCTGGCTCAGGGACTCTGGGACTTGAAATCCACAGGGCGTAAAGGGCCTCAGGAATTCTGGGAGTTGAAGTCCACAGGTTGTAAAGGGACCATAGTTGCCCAACCCTGCTCTAAGGTGAGATGACCAAGCCGTCCATTCTCCCTCTCAAAATCAGAGGGACTTCCCACTCCTTGGGTTCTCCAAGTGGAAGGCTGGTAGGTGAGATGGATAGCTGGTCTCCTCTGGACTTTGGGGAAGGGCCACTTTGAGGAGCATACCAAAGGTGGCACAAGCACCACCACGGTTACGCGAGCTGCCCCAGCTGCCAATGTGCTTCTGGGTTCGATTCAAGGGGTTGGTTATTGCCTTTAAAGCCCTCTGCGGTACAGGTCCAAGGTATCTGAGGAACCATCTCATCCCAATGGGACTGGCCTGCACCACTCGGGCTGGCAGAAGAGGCCTGCCAGAAGGGCCAGCCAAGGAATTTCAGCTGATGGATCCCACCCTTTGGAACACCTTGCCACCAGAGATGAAATCTGTCCCCTCTTCAGACCTTCCGGAAAAGCCTTAAAACCTGGCTCTGCCAGTTGGCATGGGGACCTGAAGAAGCTAGAAGTGGCTGCCCCACTCAAAATCCATGGTCTTTGATTGGTTGACTGACTGACTGACTGACTGACTGACTGACTGACTGACTGACTGACTGACTGACTGACTGACGACTGACTGACTGACTGACTGAATTTGCCATCCATCTCGTAGCAAACAACTCTGGGTGGAGCAAACCACACTGGGTGATCTTTTAGTCTGTTCGTCATCTTTTGTCATTTTAATCTGGTTTTATATTATAATTTTTAATCAGCATGTTTTATTACACCCAGAGTCGCCTCAAACTTTGAGAAAGAAAGAAAGAAAGAAAGAAGGAAGGAAGGAAGGAAGGAAGGAAGGAAGGAAGGAAGGAAGGAAGGAAGGAGGGAAGAGGGAGGGAGGGAAAGAGGAAGAAAGATAGAAAAAGGAAGGAAGGAAGAAAGGGGTGAAGGAGGAAGGAAGGAAGGGGTGAAAGAGGAAGGAAGCAAGAGAAAGAAAAAAAGAAAGAAAGAAAGAAGGAAGGAAGGAAGGAAGGAAGGAAGGAAGGAAGGAAGGAAGGAAGGAAGGAAGGAAGGAAGGCAGGCTCCAATTCCTCTCCCCAATGCTCACCATGCCAGCCCATTGAGTAAGGGAAGGAAACCTGGAACAGATTGTCGTATCGGCTGAGAAGCCTCTTCATCACGGATGCCAGGCCTGCAATGAAGGACACTCAAAGCAGTCAGCTGGTCTCCTACACCTGCCAAGCCACCCCACAACCCCTCCACAGCTGGGCTGGATCCCCCAGCTCAAAGCTTCCCCATCTGCACATCTCTGCAAACCCCACTGGTGTCTCTTGCCATTCCAACCATCTGCCAAGGCTGAGATGGAAAGGAGCGGAACCCTTTGTGCCATGGCCTCTCTTCAACCAGAATAGAGCTGCAAGGGATCTTGGAGATCTTCTAGGCCAGGGGTAGGCAGCCTTGGCTCTTTTAGGACTCGTTGACTTCAACTCCCGGAATTCCTGAGCCAGCCATGCTGAGGGGAAAGGGGAGAGGTTTCCAAGCTGAGCCAGGCTGGCTCAGGAATTTTGAGCCAGCATGAGGCAAATTTTGGCCCCTTCATGACTTGTGGACTTCAATTCCCAGAATTCCTGAGCCAGCCATGCTGAGGGAAAAGGAAAAGGTTTCCAAGCTGAGCCATGCTGGCTCAGGAATTCTGGGAGTTGAAGTCCACGAGTCATAAAAGAGCCAAGGTTGTCTACCCCTCCTCTCTGCCAAACCCCCTTCCTTCTAGCACTGATGGGGTTATCTAGTTGGGTCATGAAACGTCTGCCAGGAAAGAACCCAGCTCAAGAGAGCACCATGGACCCCACAGATCCTTGACCCACGCACCCACCCCAAAACCCTCTTCCCTCCACCGGCCACAACCTGGGCACTTACTGTCTCTCTCGCTCTCCTGGAGGTCCTCAAGTCGGCAGATGTGTCGCCGAGGAAGCAAGAGGGTCTGGAAGGGCCACACTGCCCAGTAGGGCACCACCACCAGCCAGTCTGCGTTTTCCACCACAATCCGTTCCTGCAAGGCACCCCCAGATCAGCCTAAGAGCCAGCAGTCCCAAAAGGAGACTGGTCCCTACTTCCCCCATGGGCCAGAGGTCCCCCACCTTCCGCTCGGCCTCCAGCCGGGCATATTCAAGGAGCATGGGCACATTATTGTCTTGGTAGTACTTCCGTTGGGACTGGTCCTCCAGTGAGGCTTCGTTGGGC
>NW_015392966.1:5386-6801 GCF_001527695.2 Protobothrops mucrosquamatus
ATCCGTTCCTGCAAGGCACCCCCAGATCAGCCTAAGAGCCAGCAGTCCCAAAAGGAGACTGGTCCCTACTTCCCCCATGGGCCAGAGGTCCCCCACCTTCCGCTCGGCCTCCAGCCGGGCATATTCAAGGAGCATGGGCACATTATTGTCTTGGTAGTACTTCCGTTGGGACTGGTCCTCCAGTGAGGCTTCGTTGGGCAGAAAGTTACTAGCCCAGATCTGTAAAGTAGGAAAAGAGAGTTTGGAATGGAATTAAATTGGAATTAGAATTAGAATAATTAAAATTAGAATTAGAATTAGAATAGAATAATAGAATATAGAATAGAATACAGAATAGAATAGAATAGAATAGAATAGGAATATGGAGGAATAGAATAGAATAGAATAGAATAGAATAGAATAGAATAGAATAGAATAGAATAGAATAGAATAGAATAGAATAGAAATAACTTTATTGTCACTTTAAATGTACACTAATCACCATACATTAAAATGAGTTAGGACACCTTGGCAAGAACTATGTATGTTTAATGAAAATAAAGATTAGGGGGTGACATGATGACATTCTTCCAATATTTGGGAGGTTTTTCAAAAATAGACCAGACAGCCATTTGACTGGGTTGGTATAAGGTTTCCTGTCTTGAGCAGGGGGCTGGACTAGAAGACCTCAAGGTCCCTTCCAGCCGTAGGATTCTACGTTCTACAATTTCCAACCACACCAACAAGCTCAATCTGGACTAGGAAGCTTCATGCTTGTGTCGGCCAGCTAAGAGAGAGCGATTCGCAAGTGCACACTGCCACCCTGTGGCCCTGGAACACACACAAACACAAAGAACATACTCTCTATAAGAATGTCTACAGGCTGTCTAATTATGAGCCCTTAAAATGCCACAGACGAAGGGAGGGAGGGAGGGAGGGAGAGAGGGGAGGAAGGAAGGAAGGAAGGAAGGAAGGAAGGAAGGAAGGAAGGAAGGAAGGAAGGAAGGAAGGAAGGAAGGAAGGAAGGAAGGAAGGAAGGAAGGAAGGAAGGGCATTTAGGCTCAGAGATACCCACTGAAAGGGGAAGCTCGTCACGGCCAACTCCCTATGGGACAATTTAACAATTCAATTATTTAAAATAAATAAAAAATCATTTTAATTTTTGTCATTCACGTTTTGTTCTGTCCCTCCTTTTGCATCCTTTCTTTAATGATTCTGTTCCACCATTTCTTTGATATTAGTGTAGCTCTTGTCCCGCAGCAAGTTGTCCGCAGCACGTTAGCTGTGGCAAATTGTCATAGACCCAAAGGTTTGGTGCTCTCTGAGTTTGGGTGTTTTCTTCTGAATGTTTCATGATCCAACTGAGTAACATCATCAGAGCTAGAAGAGAGTAGGTTTTGTGGAGAGGAGGAGGAGGAGGAGGAGGAGGAGGAGGA
>NW_015392966.1:7254-16186 GCF_001527695.2 Protobothrops mucrosquamatus
AGCCGTGTCACTGTACAAGATGACTTGTTCATCTTCCTAAGACTGCATTCTCTCAGGCTAATTGCTGGCTGCTATAGTCAATGCTCTAAACTCTAGAAGTCCCAAAAGGCAACCGGATTTCTTTGGGGGGATTTTGTTTAAAAAATCTCACTTCTCATCCAAGAAGTTTCTTCAGTTTTAACTACATAATTAATAGTTAGAACTGAGGAAGCTTCTCGGTTGAGAAGCGAAAGGTTTTCAAAGGGGAAAAAAACCCACAAGAAAGTCCAGTTGCCTTTGGGGGAGGGGAAGCACCTTTGGGACAACCATTACCTGGAGGATTGAGACTCTCTATAGACATTTAGACTCTAGAAAGGATGCAGAGAAGAGCAACAAAGACGATTAGGGGGACTGGAGGCTAAAACATACGAAGAACGGTTGCAGGAATTGGGTATTGTCCAGTCAAATGAAAAGAAGGACTAAGCTCTCTCTGAGCTGGCTTGTTTTCTTGCAGACATTTCATCACCCAAACTAGGTGACATCATCGATGCTAGACAAATACAATAAATAAAAGACAATTTGTCTAAGGGGAAAACTTCTTTACCCATATTCTGTTTCTCCACCTTGCAAAGAGCAGACACATTGGAAAACTAATCCTTACCTACCCACCCTCCCATTTCAGAAAGAAATTGACCTTACCTGTCAGGCTTCAAAAAAGAAAAAAAAAATGAAAAAGAAGCTCCTTTGAAGTCTCTTGATCAAAGGGCCCAAGACAAACATCTCAATCCAAACCGCAAAAACATGGAATTTAACAAAAACGCTAGGAATAGCCTTAGGAATAATTTATGCCCTGCCCTTCAACTTTGGATAGTTTAGGCTTCAAACCTCAGCACACTGGCTTTAATGATTTTTTTTTTTAAACCGTCAAATGTCTAGATAAGTTTTTTTTTTTAAGTTTTTTAAAAAAGAATTGAGGAAGTTACATTTGGAGAAAGTTTAACTGAAACTCTAGCTCGGTGTTTCTTAACCTTGGCGACTTGAAGATGGGCGGACTTCAATTCCCAGAATTCCCCAGCCAGCCATGCTGACTGGGAAATTCTGAGAGTTGAAGCCAATACATCTTCAAGTCGCCAAGGCTGAGAAACTTTGGGCTAGGCCAGGGGTAGGCAACCTTGGCTCTTTTATGACTCGTGGACTTCAACTCCCAGAATTCCTGAGCCAGCATAGCTCAGCTTGGAAACCTCTCCCTTTCCCCTCAGCATGGCTGGCTCAGGAATTCTGGGAGTTGAAGTCCATGAGTAATAATAATAATAATAATAATAATAATAATAATAATAATAATAATAATAATAATAATAATAATAATAATAATAATAATAATAATAATAATAATAATAATAATAATAATAATAATAATGTTGGAAGGCACCTTGGAGGTCATCTAGTCCAACCCCCTGCTCAGGCAGGAAACCCTACACCATTTCGGACAGATGGCTGTCCAGTCTATTCTTAAAAACTTCCAGTGTTGGAGCATTCACCACTTCTGGAGGCAGGTTGTTCCACTGGTTAATTGTTCTAACTGTCAGGAAGTTTCTCCTTAGTTCTAGGTTGCTTCTCTCCTTGCTTAGTTTCCACCCGTTGCTTCTTGTCCTACCTTCAGGTACCTTGGAGAATAGCTTGACTCCCTGTCCTTTGAGGCAGCCCCTGAGATCCTGGAACACTGCTATCATGTCCCCCCTCGTCCTTCTCTTCATTAAACTAGACATATCCAATTCCAGCAACTGTTCCTGGTATGTTTTAACCTCCAGTCCCCTAATCATCTTTGTTGCTCTTCTCTGCACTCTTTCTAGAGTCTCGACATCTTTTTTACAAGACTGGATGCAGTATTCCAAGTGTGGCCTTACCAAAGCGTTGTAAAGTGGTATTAATACTTCACGTGATCTTGATTCTATCCCTCTGTTGATGCAGCCTAGCACTGTGCTGGCTTTTTTGGCAGCTGCAGCACACAGCTGGCTCATATCTAAGTGATTGTCCACTAGGACTCCAAGATCCCTCTCACAGTTGCGACTATTGAGCAAGGTACCCCCTATACTATACCTGTGCATTCGGTTTTTCTTGCCTAAATGTAAGCCGAGGACTACCTGTAATTCATAGGGAAGCGCCATGTGGAATGCAGCAAATCCTCAAGAGCAGCAGTCCACAACCTTTGTGGCTTAGTGGCGTGGCTGGGGGAGGGGAGGGGAACTTGCCGCACAAGCAGCAGGCCGATGCATATGTGGGCGAGTGCCTGCCAGCCGCCGCTCACACAAGTCAAGCTGCACGCACACACACACTCCAGCCAGCCATTTGAGAGGCTTAATTTCGAATAGGCCACAGCTTAGTAGTGGGCTGTGACTCCGGGGTTGGGGACCCCCTGCTCAAGAGCCCAGAAAACATCTCCTGATCATCAGACTTCGGGTAACAGCTCTGTTGCTAAATTCAGGGAGAGAATCTCCTTACCTGACAATGAGGGTGGGAATTCGAACAGCCCATCATGGCTCCCTTGTTCTCAAAGATCTGTAAACCAAAAACAAGGAAACAAGGAGACAAACAAACAAAAAACAACAGGATTGTTTGGCTTACACCAAGGGTCTTCAAACTTGCCAACGTTAAAACTTGTGGACTTCAGCTCCCAGAACTCCTCAACCAAATTTAAACTTGTGGACTTCAACTCCAAGAATCCCTCAGCGTGAAACTTTTAAGACTTGTGGACTTCAACTCCCAGAATCCCTCAGCTTGAAACTTTAAGGCTGTGGACGTCAGTTCCCAGAATCCCTCAACCTGAAACTTTAAGACTTGTGGACTTCAACTCCCAGAATCCCTCAGCTTGAAACTTTAAGGCTGTGGACGTCAGTTCCCAGAATTCCTCAGCCTGAAACTTTAAGACTTGTGGACTTCAACTCCCAGAACTCCCAGGCTGGCTGCGGAATTCTGGGAGTTGAAGTCCACAAGTCTTAAAGTTGCCAAGGTTGGAGACCCCTGGTGAACATAGCAGAAATTAAGAAGTGTTTGCAACTCCTTTTTTCAACTTATGCGTTTGAGTCAAAGGTCTCAGCTTTTGTGAAGTCAACTCTCTTTCATCACATGAGTGGCTAGACCAGGGATAGGCAACCTTGGCTCTTTTATGACTCATGGCTGGCTCAGGAATTCTGGGAGTTGAAGTCCACAAGTCATAAAAGAGCCAAGGTTGCCTACCCCTGGGCTAGACCAAAGTTTCTCTCTATATCTAACTGCATTAAGATTGGTTGGTTTTTCCTTATCCAGTCATATCTGACTCTCGGGGGCAGTGCCCCTCTCTGTTTCTTAGTTGAGGACCCAGTGCTTTCCAAAGACTTTTCCATGGTGTTGTGGCCAGCATGACACCACGCTGCAATGCAGAGCGTGTGGCCAAACACAGAACGCTGTTACCTTCCCACCGATATGGTACCTACTGATCTACTCACATTTGCATGTTTTCGAACTGGTGGGCAGAAGCTAGAGCGAGGAACGGGAGCTCACCCCTTTGCATGGAGCTCAGTCTGTCAGCTTTGCAGCTGATAAAAACTCAGCATCCTTAACAGCTGAGCCATCGTGTCCCCTTGCATTAACAGTATCAAAATTTAAAATAAAGGCAGAAATTAAAAATAATGAGAAAGTGAGGCAAGGAAAGAAAAGGAAGAGACAAGCGCAGGGTAAGGGAAAGAAAGAGAGGGAGGGAGGGAGGGAGGGAGGGAAAGAGAGAGAGGGAGGGAGAGGGAGAGAACGAAAGAAAGAAAGAAAGAAAGAAAGAAAGAAAGAAAGAAAGAAAGAAAAGAAAAGAAAAAAGAAAAGAAAAGAAAAGAAAGGAGAGGGAGAGAGAAAGAAAGAAAGAAAGAAAGAAAGAAAGAAAGAAAGAAAGAAAGAAAGAAAGAAAGAAAGAAAGAAAGAAAGAAAGAGGGAGAGGGAGAAAGAAAGAAAGAAAAAAGAAAGAAAGAAAGAGAAAAGAAAAAAGAAAAGGAGAGAGAAAGAAAGAAAGAAAGAAAGAAAGAAAGAAAGAAAGAAAGAAAGAAAGAAAGAAAGAAAGAAAGAGGGAGAGAAGGAGGAAGGGTGGGAGAATGGAAGGATTTCCAACTCTCTTCAGCATAGTAAAATAAAGTTAATAAAATTACAGCCTAGAGTGACTTTTGTCTTTTGCAGGAATATACTTGCCATTTCTATAACAACAAATTTATCTAAGCAGCAAATCTCAAAGTCAAAATTTCATTTTCTTTTCTGTCTAGAGCACAAAGATTAGAAGCAGTTTCCAAGTAGACACGAAACTCCATGTGTTCTTTTCTTGGATTAAAACAGCTAAATTTGGCCATCTCTGAAAGTTCTATTCTTCCATTGTGGGAAACTGGACCAGTGTTTCTCAACCTCAGACACTTCAACTCCCAGAATTCCCCAGCCAGCCAGCCAGCCAGCCAGCCAGCGTGCTAAGGTTGAAAAACACTGGACCACACTGATATAGGGTTTAAACTGGGCAAGGCAGAGGAAACGCTGGACCACGATTCCTTGCAGAGATGCTCACCTGCACCCAGGTGTAAGAGGCACCCAACTCGACTGCTATCTCTGCCCACTTGTCAATCACCCTGCGGATCTCAGCAAGCGACATCAGCGGCAGAGTCAGGTCAGTCCAGGGATGGAAGCACATGACTTTGCTGGGGAGAAGAGAGGAAGGAAGGAACCAAACGAGTACAAGCAAGAACAGAAAGCCTTCCCTGAATACCATCGAAGGAGAGAGATGACCCACACCCTAAAGAAGAGAAAGGTTTAAGCAGAAAAGGAGCGCCAACCCATCCCCAGGGCATTTGGTTCCTGTGGGGTCCTTGGTGCTCTTTTCAGCTTGGCTGTCTTCTTGCAGACGTTTCATTGCCCAACTACAGTAGGTAAAATCATTTAGTGATAGAAAGGAGAGGAGGAGGAGGAGGAGGAGGAGGAGGAGGAGGAGGAGGAGGAGGAAGAGGAGGAGGAGGAGGAGGAATAGTAGTAGTAGTCCTTGGTGCTCTTTGTTACAGACATTTCATGACCCAACTAGGTAATATCATTAGACAGGAGTGGGCTGTGTTAGGAGGAAGAGGAGGAGGAGGAGGAGGAGTCATCCTTGGTGGTGTCTGAGCTTCGTTGTTTCCTTGTAGACATTTCATGACCCAGCTAGGTAACCTCGTCAGTGCCAGAAGGGAGTGAGGTTTATGGAGAGGAGGAGGAGGAGGAGGAGGAGGAGGAGGAGGAGGACTGTAGGTTCCTTAGTGCTGGCTCAGGGATTCTAGGAGCTGAAGTCCACAAGTCGTAAAAGGGGCCCTAGTTGCCCACCCTTGCTCTAGACTAGAGAAATGGATTTCTCTCCTTTGAAAAATGAAAGCCAAGCCAAAAAGTACAAGATTACTAAGAACTCCACAGAGGGAAACAATTTCTCAGAGGGGTGGGAACATGTTAGCAAGATGGAAACACAGAAGGAACCCGTGCCAATGTGTTGACCTTGAAAGTACGCTTTATAGAAACTGCTATGGCAATGTAACTGATATATTTCTTTTTATTAAGATAATAACTCTTTGTTGAAGAAAGAGACAGGAGATGGGCAGGGAAGGAACTTGAGGCTTGCTAATCAGGTAAATTCATGGTGGTGCCCTCTATTACTCATGCATACATAGGGTTGTCATTTTCCCCTCCTTTCCAAAAACATACACAGGTAGTCCTGACTTACTACCTCAATTAGGGCCCACATTTCGGTTGCTAAGTGAGACGGTTCAGTGAGTTTTGCCCCATTTTACGACCTTTCTTGCCACCGTTGTTAAGTGAATCACTGCAGTTGTTAAGTGAGTAACACAGTTCTTAAGTGAATCTCGTTCAAGGTCACAAAAGGGGATCATGTGACCCTGGGACACTGTGACCGTCATAAATCTGAGTCAGTTGCCTAGTGACCGAATTATGACCATGTGACCCTGGGGATGCTGCAATGATGGTCAAGTGTGAAAAATGGTCATAAGTCACCTTCTGCAATGCAGTTGTAACTTTGGTCACTAAATGAATAATTGTTAAGTCGAGGACTTCCCCTGTTTGGGATTGGGCTCCTGTGTTTGATTCCGCAGTTGCAATCAGGAAGCAACAACTGAAAGCTATTCCCACCCCACCATGTGGTTAATGAGACTTAGCTCAGAAGAAACAAGGGGCACGCTAGACTTACCACACGCCTCGAGCTGATGCTGAACGGAACAAGGGATGGTCGTCAGCCTCTGCAGGAGAAGAAAATTCATCAGCTAGAAAGGATCCAGGTGGCCCCCGAAGGCACAGAAACCTCCAAGTGGCCTCAACAACTCTCAAAGAGAGCACTAACGACCAGACGACTGCAAGGAATATAAACCCTTCTATCCTATACTAAAAAGCAGAGACATCACCCTGCCAACAAAAGTACGTATAGTCAAGGCCATGGTTTTCCCAGTTACAATGTATGGCTGTGAAAGCTGGACCACAAGAAAGGCTGAGCGCCAAAGAATGGAGGCCTTTGAACTCTGGTGCTGGAGAAGACTCCTGCGAGTCCCCTGGATTGCAAGGCGATCCAACCGGTCAGTCCTAGAGGAGATCAACCCCAACTGCTCTTTACAAGGCCAGATCCTGAAGTTGAAACTCAAGTACTTTGGCCACCTAACGAGAAGGAAGGACTCACTGGAGAAGAGCCTAATGCTGGGAAAGATGGAGGGCAATAGAAGGGGACGACAGGGAATGAGGTGGCTGGAGGGAGTCACTGAAGCAGTAAGCATGAGCTTAAATGGACTCCAGAAGATGTCAGAGGACAGGAAGGCCTGGAGGAACGTTGTCCATGGGGTCGCGATGGGTCGGACACGACTTCGCAACTAACAACATCCTCCACCATTCAGTCAGAACTGAAGAAGCTTCTTGGATGAGTGTCTATGGAGATTCTCCATCATCCAGGTCATGGCTGTCCCAAAGGTGCGTTTTCAGGAGGCAGCTGGACTTTCTTTTTTTTTCTTTGAAGACATTTCGCTTCTCAACCAAGAAGATTCTTCAACTCTGACCGGATGGTAGGGAATGGAAGGATTTATACTCCTTTCAGACAGCTGGTCATTTGCACTCTTTTCGAGAGTCGTTGAGGCCACTTGGAGGCTTATCTATGTCCTCAGGGTCACCTGAGTGGTGCAAATGGATGTAGAGCCTTCTTGGCTGCAGGATGTTTTCTTGTTCTCTCTCTCTCTCTCTCTCTCTCTCTCTCTCACACACACACACACACACACACACACACACACACACACAAGCACACATATTTAAAGTAGCTATGTAAATAGGATTAATAACTTCATTTAAGTTTTTTGTTTAGTCTCATTCCAAAGTACAATTTCCCTGCAGCTTCTGAAGGATAAGGAGAGAGGCAACCCACGGCCCTGGGACCACCAAGCCTCCATTCTTGGCTTACTCAAGAAGAAAGGAACTCTTACCAGGCTCTGGAGCATCTGGCTGCAATGCGGGAAAATCATTGTCAAAGACAAAGGTGCTCTCGTAGTGGGGATTTACCTGCATGAGATAAACAGAGACACCAAGATATTGTATAACTGCAACAAGGATGATCAGGGGACTGGAGGCCAAAACATATAAGGAACGGTTGCTGGAATTGGGTATGTCTAGTTTAATGAAAAGAAGAAATAGGGGTGACATGATAGCAGTGTTCCAATATCTCAGGGGGTGCCACAAAAAAGGAGTCAAGCTATTCTCCAAAGCGCCTGAAGGCAGGACAAGAAGCAACGGGTGGAAACTGATCAAGGAGAGACGCAACCTAGAACTAAGGAGAAACTTCCTGACAGTTAGAACAATTAACCAGTGGAACAACCTGCCTCCAGAAGTGGTGAATGCTCCAACACCGGAAGTTTTTAAGAAGAGACTGGACAGCTATTTGTCTGAAATGGTATAGGGTTTCCTGCCTGAGCAGGGGGTTGGACTAGATGACCTCCAAGATCCCTTCCAACTTTTTTTTTATGATGATGATGATTATTATTATTATTATCAACTTCTCTCTCATTCCAACCCCATCTTTGAAAAACATGTATGACAGCATCGTCAACGTCATACAGATGTGGTTGAAGTGCTGGCTTAGAAACCAGGAGCCTGTGAGTTGTAGTCCCACCTTAAGCATGAAAGTTGGCTGGGTGACTTTGGACCAGTCACCAGGAGATGGCGAGTTGTAGTCCCAGCTAACGCAGGGAAACGGCTGGGTGACCATGGGCCAATCACTCTCTCGCAGCCCAGCCCAGCCCACCTCTCAGGGCGATAGTTGTGGGGCAAATAGGAGGAGGAAAGATTAGTGAACTATTGGGCTAGACTAGAAGACCTCCAAGGTCCCTTCCAGTCTTATAATTCCATGATTCTACTTGATCTGTTCACCACCTTCAGATATTTATAAAATAATAAACATGGGACAAAATCTACCTAATAAATAAAATAGTTAACGTAAAGTACAAGCTCCGAAATCCTTCAGGGGGCTACCCAGATGCCAGGATTATGTCCTCTAAGGAAAAAAGCCCCAGAAGGAGAAAGGGCCAAGCAAACGCCAGACACAAAATGGATTGTTGGGGGGGGAGGAAGAAGCAGAGATCTGGACCCCAGGATTCCCACTGACTCGCCCTGCCCTGCCCCCCAGGCTGCCCACCTGGCCGACTGCTCGCGTGGCCCCTGGACACAAAGGGTTGGATGGGTCGTGGCGTGGGGGCTCCTCCTCGGGGGCCTTCTCCACCTGCCCTTGCCAGGGGCGCCGCATGCGGTGGGCAGAGACCAGCACCCAGTCCTCCCGCAGCGGGTTGTAGCGCAGGTGCTGGTGCTCTGGGGAAGAGATGCGGGTGGTTAGGCTGGAAGGGGTCCCACTAGGTGACCAAGGGCCACGCCAGGGGGGCCACGCCCCCACCCCAGCAAC
>NW_015392967.1:0-8007 GCF_001527695.2 Protobothrops mucrosquamatus
CTTTATTTAGTGTCTAATATGTTTAATAACCTAAGTTTGCTCTAGGTAGGTGACAAAGTTATTTACAAATACATTTGTAAAATAAAGAACAGTGAAAATAATAGAATGCCATTAACAAATATAAAACGTATACTTTCAATTGCATTTTTCCATCTTTTAATTTAGCATAAATTAAATACCATGCATTTTTTATTTTTTTAAAAAAAGTCTGGCTACTGCAATGCAATATATCTAAGCAACTTTCTAAATAGGTTGTAATCATATCTAATTTTGGAATTTATATGGAAACAGCAAAAGGGTCGTTGGGAGATTTGAAGGACTGACAATTTGAAGACTTTTTTCTAAATAATCTCAGCAATTGTCAAGCATACACATAGACAAGAGAAGACATTGAACACCTGATTTGTGGTTGAACCAGTTTTAAAAGTAAATATGGATGTGGAATAACTCAGGTGCCCAACTTTTAAAAGTCTGGCTATACAAGAATTCAGGTAAAATACACCTGTAATTCAGAAAAAAGAGACAGAGACAGTATTTGAGCTATATGCTTACTCTTGATTACCCCTAAACAATGGTTCACTCAGCCCTTTTTTGGTCTTTCCAGAGGAATCATAAATTAACTATAAGCATAGGTTTCAGTTAATAGGCTGGGCTAAAATATGGTCCCTTTATGCCTCATTTCACAGTGTGAATCCAGCTAGATTGCACATACTCCTCAGGGCAACTTAACAGCACAATGGGACTAGCTTTATATTATTATATTATCTGCAGACCTGATTTGGCAACAAGTTCCTTTATATATCTATGAAGGAAGATAAAAACAAAAAAAAACTTATGTAAAAAGTATAAGAAAAAGAAAAAGAAATCAAACAGAAAAGTCAAGAAAGGGGGAAAAAAGTAAAAGTAAAGTAGAAAAGAAAAAAAGATACAAAGAGACTTCCGATCCTTTTTAAAGCAGCTACAAGTTCAATTATAAATTTATCTCTTATTCTATAATTACAACACAATTCATTCCTTTTTATAATCTATCCGGTCGAATCATCAAAATCAGAAAGCCTATGTTCATATTTTTTTCCTGTTTTAGGCAAAAAGTCCATAAGGAGTTTCTGCCCCTGAAGGCAGGACAAGAAGCAACAGATGGAAACTAATCAAGGAGCGAAGCAATCTAGAACTAAGGAGAAACTTCTTGACAGAACAATTAACCAGTGGAACAACCTGCCTCCAGAAGCAGTGAATGCTCCAACACTGGACGTTTGTAAGAAGAGACTGGACAGCCATTTGTCTTAAATGGTATAGAGCAGGAGGTTGGACTAGATGACCTCCAAGGTCCTTTCCATCATCATCATCATCACCATCACCATCATCATCATTGATCATCGCACAGTCAGACAGATGTTCAGACTGGATTTGGCATTTTTGTCTACCTATCGAGTCCTTACCAAGGACCTGGGATAGGCAAATGTGGATGTTGATGGTATTATTATTAATATTAATATTATTATTGGTCAGCGCACAGTCAGCCAGATGTTCAGACTGGATTTGGCATTTTTGTCTACCTATCCTTACCAAGGACCTGGGATAGGCAGATGTGGATGTTGATGGTATTGGTATTATTATTATTATTATTATTGTTGGCCTAGGGGAAACTTTTAGAGGGGGTTTTAATTATAATTTTAATTAGACCAAATTACTAATATTTCCCTTTTAATCAATTTTTAAACTTGTAGTGTGTTATTTTTGTATTTTTATCCGGTTGTTAGCCGCCCTGAGTCCGTAAGGAGAAGGGCGGGATATAAATTTAAATAAATAAATAAATAAATAAATTATTATTGGTCATCGCACAGTCAGCCAGATGTTCAGACTGGATTTAGCATTTTTGTCTACCTATCGAGTCCTTCCCAAGGACGTGGGATAGGCAAATGTGGATGTGGATGGTATTAGATATTATTATCATTATTATTAGTCACCAATAAGTTCCACTGGAAAAAGTGCGAGGCATATTTCTACAGGGTAATTTTTCCATTAAAAAAAAAACAAAACCAAAAAGAATATGCACAGGAACGGCGTCTAAAAAAGCGGCGCCGGGCACAGGCACTCAACTCAGTCCCTGCTTTCCCGCATCCGTCAGCGGCTAGCCCGACTACCAGAACCTCGGTTAGGGCCGGTCTCTTGTCAACGAAACTCATAGTAAAGTTTAGAGTCAGACCGTCGAAGGGAAAGCGGCAAGTTTCTCCGCCGCGCGCCTCTTTCCTGGCGGCCCTCGGGGGCATTTGGCCGGACACCCTCCGCCCACCCGAGCGAGCCAGAACCGGGCGTCAGCGGGGCAAGGGAGCCGCTTTTTTCCCCGCAACCGAAACGAAGAAGGAGGGCAGCGGACCAGCCAGACCAGGGGTAGGCAACCTTGGCTCTTTTATGACTGGTGGACTTCAACTCCCAGAATTCCTGAGCCAGCTATGCTGGCTCAGGAATTCTGGGAGTTGAAGTCCACGAGTCATAAAAGAGCCAAGGTTGCCTACCCCTGAGCCAGACAGCTGGATGGGGGGGGGGGAGGTGACGCTCTTTCTCCGGCCTCCGAGCTCGCCTCACTTACCCGGCGCGGCCGCCATGCCGAGCTTCGCCTCAGACGAGCCGATCTGCCTCCCGATGGCCGGCAAGTCAGCCGGAGGTCTTGCCCCGACCTCCTTCCGGCGCTTGTGGGGGAGACAGGCTCCTACTTCGCCGACGCGACAGTTCTGGCGCCTCAACCGGCCGGCTGAAGACTGAGACCACTTCCTCCCTTTCCCTTCCCCTTTCTCTACGCCGGTAGAAAAGCGACGGACGGAGCCCCCCTCGGCCAGCCGCTCCTGCCGGGGGCAGGTGGCTCGTTCGGCGCAGCCCACGGACTGAGCAATTGGGCCCCCTCGGGCAGAAGCCCGCGAACTTTTGTGCCGATGGAGAAGGCGCCTCTCCGGGGCAGCGGGATTGTTTGCTGCCGATTTTGCTAACTTCTGTACAATACTGTGTACCAAATAAGTGGCAAAGCACCAGTCTCAGTGTTGCAGTTTAGTGCGCTGTAAGCGCAGTGAGGAAAGATAATGATTAGTTAAACCCTAGTAATCAGGGGTAGGCAACCTTGGCTCTTTTATGACTCGTGGACTTCAACTCCCAGAATTCCCGAGCCAGCCATGCTGAGGGGAAAGGGAGAGGTTTCCAAGCTGAGCCATGCTGGCTCGGGAATTCTGGGAGTTGAAGTCCACGAGTCATAAAAGAGCCAAGGTTGCCTACCTCTGCCCTAGTTCTTTGTTTTTACTTATAGTGCTTATGGGCTGTTCTAGTTAACCTATACATATGTTGTATGTAATACGTGTTTAGGTGTATGTGTTTCACTTTGAGAGCGGGCAGCTAAATTTCATTTTTGATGTGTGCAGTTGTGCCCACAGTAAAAAAAAAAAATGACAATAAAGGTTATCTTATCTTATATCTTATCTTATCTTATATCTTACTATAAGGTTTTCCACTTAGCCTCACAACTGCCCCAGCATTACTCAGGAATTTAAAAGAGCCAAAGAAACTCCTGAGTCGAGGTTTCAGCAAGCAAACAACTTTTATTTTGATCAAAATAGAGTTGGGTGACCCCCATCTCTCTTCGTGGCTGGTAGAGAGATGAAGGCAACAACCAGAANTTGGTCAATGGACTACTGTATCTCTATCTGTCTGTCTGTCTGTCATGCTTCCCTCCAAGCCTGAATCCGAGGACATGGAGCTGGAGGACCCTGTTGAGGTCCAGGAGGAGGTGTCTGTGGCTTTGGAGAACTGTGGGGAAGAGCAGGCTGAGGCAAGCCAGGGCCCTTCAGGTTTGGAACAGGGGAGGCGGAGTTCAGGTGAGGAGCAAGCCCCCCCCCATCCTAGAGCAAGGAGAGCAGAGAGGAGAGAACAATGTAGGCAGGCTCAATTGCTCGGAAGGAGAGCCTCCCGCCGCACTCTACAAGGCACACCTGGGGATTAAGATTTAAGGAGATACTGTGGGGTGGGGCATTTGCCCGGAACAAACACGGTATTTTAGGACAATTGTGAATTGTGCTCTTGTCTTTGTTTAACCTGGACACCTTGAATACCGGACTGGCTGGTTTCCTGCTTTACAACCACAGACTGCAATTCTGAGTCTCTCCTTGCAGACTGCAGGCAAGCTGAGATTTAAAAAGGACTCTTTTAAGTTTCTGTTTTGTTTTCTTGTTATCTGTCTGGCCTTGAGGACATTGTATACTTCCCCGACTATATTGAAATTGCCTTCAGCCAAAGGCAGCTGAAAGGAACGTGAGTGTGTGCTTGCCAGCATATGTGGGAGCTTTTGGGGAACATTGGCAGTTATTAAAGGACTGTTTATCTTGCCAGCCAACTGCTTTGCCTCCATGCGGGGCCCTGGGTCATCACACCTTCAAATCAGTGATCACTGTTGGTGTGTGTGTGTGTGTGTGTGTGTGTGTGAGAGAGAGAGAGAGAGAGAGAGAGAGAGAGAGAGAGAGAGAGAGAGAGAGAGAGAAAAGAGATTTTGAATATGTTCTAAAAAGGCTTCAGAAAATGATTAGTACTTTCTTGGTGGCATCTTTGTTGCTTACGTTCTGGTAAGTGTATAAGATCTGTAAAAGTTCATATATATTTAATAACTAGCTGTACCCGGTCACGCGTTGCTGTGGCTCAGTCTGGTTAAATGGAAAAGAAAGAAAAGAGAAAGCGCACGTTTGTAATATGTTTAATTTCACAATGCTTGTGGGTATGCTTTTACGTCCAACAGATGGCGCTGTTTTTCAAAAAAAGCATGTTTTTACCTGTCACAGGTGTGACATCTATATAATAGTAGGTATATAAAAACACGTGCGTATTCGAATGCAACGTTGTGTCAAAATTTCAAAGCAATCAGTGAAGAACTTTCGGAGATTTAAGATTTTGAACAAACATTTACATTTTTATTTATATAGAGAAGAAGATACAGTAGTACCCAATACCTGATGAACCTAAGCTCAATCTTTCTTCCACTACCGATACTGACTGAAACCATCCCTTTAACGAGAGCCATTATAAATGAGTACTTCCCCCTCCTAATTCTCAGAGGTGACTCAGAAGGAAGTCATGATTGATAATATCAAAAAGTACTGAGAGATAAAGCAGAAGGGTCACAATTTTCCAGTCCCACCAGTTTACAAGTGGGACCAGCATTGTTTCCATGCTGTACTGAAGTTATTCCACATTTTCTGATTCCTCAACAGGACCCATTAAAGCTGCAACCCTCACCTCAACACCCCACTTCCTCAACAACTTTTCCCAAGAATATGAATCAGGTTGCTTTCATATTTAGCTTTTGTTATGCATTTGCTGTGCCTCTTCACAGAACTTGAAGGGTACTTAATATATCTTAAGCTAGATACCCTAAGCCTACCACTTCTTCCATCTCATTTCTTTATATACAAAGAGGCTAAGACAGAATCCTCACAGTACATTATCATTTAGTACAATTTAAACATTTCTGTCTGGAATTACATCAAATTAGGGCTTAGTGTGATAACATGTGAAGCCTGGGTATTGCCATTCAGATGTGCAATTATGTTATATATTATATAAATTATAATTATATAGTGTATAATTATAAAAAGGGAAATCAATATTCTACTACTCAAAAGATAGGGCAGTATTAAAATAAACTATTAAATATAGAGAAAATAAACTGAGAAACCAGTAGGAATGAGCAAATGGCAAATAGGATTCCTCCAGTGCAGGGAGAAGTTTGACGTCTTATTTCCCAGGAGTTATATGAATTTTCTGTAGAAAGAACCAGCAGCTCCCTTGGATTTTCACAAACTGCAACTTAAATTGTGCTGTTCTTTCATCTTTTTCATCTTCTTTTTTTCTCTGATTAAAAAACAGATGATAGCATACACTACATTAGAGAAACAACAAATGAAGGTACCTCTAAACCTGTATGTATACTTGTTGGGCCCTGTGCTGATGCAATAATAATAATAATAACAACAACAACAATAATAAAAAATAAAATTGGAAGGGACCTTTTCGGATAAATGACTGTGCAGTCTCTTCTTAAAAACCTCCAATATTGGGGTATTCACCGCTCCTGGAGGCAGGTTGTTCCACTGGTCTTTTTTACATCGTGGTGTAAAACTGGATGCAGTATTCCAAGTGTGGCCTTACCAAGGCATTGTAAAGTGGTATTAACACTTCACGTGATCTTGATTCCATCCCTCTGTTAATGCAGCCCAGCACTGTGTTGGCTTTTTTGGCAGCTGCAGCACACGGCTGGCTCATATTTAGGTGATTGTCCACTACGACTCCGAGATAAATTTAATGATAAATTAAATGATAAATTTAAATAAATTTAAATAAATTTCAGAAGACTAGTGGACACACGATTAAAATTCCAGCCGACTTATCCACTGGAGTGCAGCTTGCTGTAGGGTGAAGCACCTCTGAGCATTTCTGTCTGGAAGAAAATTTGGAAATAAAAAGAGCCGCTTTCTCGCCTCCTTTTGCCGCTTCGCCTACCTACCTACCAGCCACTCATGGGCTGGCAGGGGAAGCGTGGGGAGAGAAGCAGGGTAGAGGGGATCGTTTGCTGCCAGTCCTCTGAACCCACAGAGACTGGATAACAGGAGATCCTGCTTCCTCTTCTTTCCCTGTCATGGCCAATAGCAGAGGTAGGCAACCTTGGCTCTTTGATGACTCGTGGACTTCAACTCCCAGAATTCCTGAGCCAGCATGGCTCAGCTTGGAAACCTCTCCCTTTCCCCTCAGCATGGCTGGCTCAGGAATTCTGGGAATTGAAGTCCACGAGTCATAAAAGAGCCAAGGTTCCCCACCCCTGCCCTATATCAGGGGTTCTCAACCTTGGCAACTTAAAACTTGTGGACTTCAACTCCCACAATTCCTGAGCCGGCATGGCTCAGCTTGGAAACCTCTCCCTTTCCCCTCAGCATGGCTGGCTCAGGAATTCTGGGAGTTGAAGTCCACGAGTCATAAAAGAGCCAAGGTGGCCTACCCCTGGCCAATAGGAACGGGGCGGGAGCTCCTCTAACCTCATCTCAGCCCGATTTTTCAGACTGACCCCAACAACAATCGCTCGCCCCTCCCTTCCCAGCATTATATGCGTGTTTCGAAAGCAGCACTTGTTTTCCTCAGAAACCGCTGCAGATTTTCCCCTTTCCTAACAGGTAGTTTCTCACTGTAGTCGCAGACTGAACTTAGAAGTGCAAGAGTTGTACTGCTATTCTAATTTTCATATCTCTAGGTTCTCCTCCCACAGAGCATCCGGCGCGGCGACGACCGCTTCTTCCGGCGGAAAAGATGGCGTCGGGGCGTGCGGTGCCGAGCGACTTGCTCCCGCTGGTGCTCGGCTTCTTGCGGGAGAACCATTTCGATAAGGCGGCGCGGGCTTTTGGGAAAGCGGCTGGAGTGGTGAGGCCAACGTGGCGGGCACGCGTGTGCGTGGCCCTCCTGGAAGGGCATCTTCCGACGTGACTGCAGGGCAGGGAATCCCCGCCGCAGCTTCGGAAGTGCCCTGGGCTATCCGAGTTGGCGGGCAGGACCGGCCACGTGGATGTCGGCAGGGCAGGTGTTCCCATTGGGGAGGGCGGAAGAAGGGAGCCTGGAAGAGATTGTCCAGGCGGATTGCAGCCTTCAAGGAAGCTCAGATGAAACCTTATGGAAATAGTATTGCCGCACGTGGCATTTAAAGGAAACGCTGCTACTCAGCCTATAAGCTACTTGGAGGGAAATTCCTCTGGGTTTAGAGCAGGGGTTCTCAACCTTGGCAACTTTAAGACTTGTGGACTTCAACTCCCAGAATTCCTGAGCCAGCCATGCTGAGGGGAAAGGGAGAGGTTTGCAAGCTGAGCCATGCTGGCTCAGGAATTCTGGGAGTTGAAGTCCACAAGTCTTAAAAGTTGCCAAGGTTGAGAACCCCTGGTTTAGAGCGTTACACACCTTCGTCGTCCTTGTGTTATTGCTATCTCTTAGTGCTGC
>NW_015392967.1:8323-10098 GCF_001527695.2 Protobothrops mucrosquamatus
TTGTGGACTTCAACTCCCAGAATTCCTGAGCCAGCCATGCTGAGGGGAAAGGGAGAGGTTTGCAAGCTGAGCCATGCTGGCTCAGGAATTCTGGGAGTTGAAGTCCACAAGTCTTAAAAGTTGCCAAGGTTGAGAACCCCTGGTTTAGAGCGTTACACACCTTCGTCGTCCTTGTGTTATTGCTATCTCTTAGTGCTGCCCTTAGGTCACGGGTAGGCAACCTTGGCTCTTTTATGACTCGTGGACTTCAACTCCCAGAATTCCTGAGCCAGCTGATACTGATACTGATGCTTTTAATTTAGTAAACCGAACAAATTATAAATGTGATCTGTTTAGAAGCATTTTATGAGTGCTTGAAAAACTGGTGGCCTTCATTATTTGATTGTCAAATGCACTACAGGTAGTCCTCAGCTTACCATCACAATTGAGCCCAACATTTCTGTTGCTCAGTGAGAAATTTGTGACATGGGCTTTGCTCCATCTTATGATTTTTCTTGCCACATTTGTTAAGCGAATGATTGCAGTTGTTAAATTAGTAACACGGCTGTTAAGTGGATCTGGCTTCCCCACTGACTTTGCTTGTCAGAAGGTTGCAAAAGGGGATCACATGACCCCAGGACACTGCAACCGTCATAAATGTGAGTCAGTTGTCAACCATCCGAATGTAAATCACATGACCGTGGGGCTACCACAACGGTCATAAGTGTGTAAAATGGTCATAAGTCACTAAGTGAACTGTTGTAAGTCATGACATAGGATGTTTGCAAGATGACAGAATTGTTATATGTATCTCTAACCTGAACTGTCAAATACATACAATCACTGTCAAAAATATGATTTATCTTAATTTTTTTTTCAATCTTCATTTTCTTCATGATTCTCTTGTAGACTGAGCAAGATCCAAATGCTGATTCTCTCCTTGATATCTTCAATTATTGGCTAAAGTAAGTGGCTTCTCTTCAGGGAAAAGGTTATATATTTCTGTTTGAAACAATTTAGTTGGCTAGCTTAATTTTTAGTCAGTAGTTAGTCACGAGCTTTAAGTCTTTCTGCTGTGGATGTAGGTGAAATTAGTAATAATTGGCTGGAAGTTGGCAACAGTTTCTCACCTATCCCAGAAGATAGGGAACATATGAAATTTGTTCTAAAACTTGTTTCTAATAGCAGACTCTTTGAAACCAGAGAACAAATTCAAGTGTGATTTACCCTGTTCGTTTTACAATTGGCAGTGAATACAATGATGTTGCCCCAACTTTCGCATCCCTTTGCAGCATCCCCATATTATATATGGCTACAGAAGGATGCCACAGTTGGGGCAAGATCACTGCGCAGGAAGCAGTTACATGGAATAAAAGCTAGCAGGACATGGAACATATTGTGGCTTGGGGTTTAACAGGATTGTAGTTGAACCAAAATTTGGAATTCTATGCCTCTTTGGGTTTTGACTACAACAAAGTCTTCCAGAATGAATAATCCCATTATCTTCTTTTTCTGCAACTGCTATGCTCCTAGCTTAGCCTCTGGCCTGCTTCTTTCCCCAGTTGTCTCAGCCTATTTTTTTCTAATTTTTTCACTGTTTGTTCAATATTTATGTAAAGCCGCTGGGGGAGATCATTCGTGGCTTTGGGGTGGATTTCCATCAGTACGCTGATGATACTCAGCTGTACATTTCCACCCCAGGCCACCCCAACGATGCCCTTGACGTGATGGCCCGTTGCCTGGAGGCCGTACGGGTCTGGATGGGGAAGAACAGACTCAGGCTCAACCCTTCCAAG
>NW_015392967.1:10363-19848 GCF_001527695.2 Protobothrops mucrosquamatus
CCTCAAGACATGGCTCTTCCAGCAAGCGGACCTGACCTAGGGTGGATTTTACATTGGGTTTTAAATATTCGGAAGACGCAACATTAAAATTCGGTTTAATTCGGTTTTAAGGGGGGGATTGTATAGATGTTCTGGTTTTAAACATGTTGTGCGCCGCCCTGAGTCCCTGTCGGGAGAAGGGCGGCATATAAATTAAATATATAATAAAATATATAAATATATAATACTGTGCTCCCAACCTACACCTTCCCCATTCCCAATGCTGTTTTTTCCTGCTGCTACCATGCTTGAATTCAAATGCAACAGGCGTAACCTGACCGGTCCATCTACCTTGCTCTTGGTTATCCCAGCTCCTTTTCTATCTTGGTATGGCTGTCTCTGCAACACGTATTTCGACCAAAAAAAAGTGGGTTCTGGGTTTAAACAAAACAATTGTCCAGGCAAGGGCAAGCTATGCTCTATTCACAAAATGTTTTAGACATCTTTGTAGCTGAGTAAAATGCATTTGTTATGCTTAAACCCGTGGCCATTTTTTCCAGTGACTTAAGGTTATAACAGCACTGAACAAATGGTGATTAGGAGAAGTCTCAAGAGTTCCAGCCATCCCAGCAGTCATATGATCTGTGGGTTTGGCAACCAGTTTGAACTTATGACACTGCACCCTACAATTGCATTTGTAATCTTCCCTAGAAAGTCAAGGGGGAGCCAGCCAGTAAAGTTGCAAGTTGTTGAGTAAGCCCCCTCCCACCCATACGCTGTCTTCCCAGCCCCTCTGTGCCTCACCCTGATGGCCCTTTTGCACACCCACAGCACTCTTCTGACCCTCATTACACCCTCATGCAACTTTCATCCACTACATCTTTTATACCTACCCTTGTATGTTCCCCTAATCTGCATCTCTCGTGCACGTCCTCCCTGATCTGCACTGTGCTCTTGCTTACCCTTGTGCACTCCCCATTTCTCCCCTCTTCTGAACCCTGTGCACCCTCCCCCTGTGGCATCTAGTGCACTCCCTTGCATCCTCCCAGACCTTCGTCACACCTCTTGCAGACCCTTTCTTTTTCTCCCCCACCTGGCAGCAGTCACTTACCTATCTACTTGCTTGCAACTTCCTGCTAGCTTCCCCACTGTCTTTGGTTGTGAGAAGCCAGAAGGCAGTTGCCTCCCCAAACAGCCATGGGATCCAGTTAACTAATAATAACCTGGTTTATGCTTTACAGCTGCATTGTTTAGCGCTGAAAATATTAGTCCCAATTGTTATAAATTGTGAAGTATCTGTATATACCCTCATGAATTTATCTGCTAGTACCGAACCTATGGCACGGGTGCCAGAGGCGGCATGCAGAGCCCTCTCTGTGGGCACACGCGCCGTCGCCCCAGTCCTAGGCCTTCAGCTGGGTTTTATAAAACCTTTTCGCTTTAGGCCTCCGCCACCGTGTGCAAAAAAAAAAAAAAGGTTCAATCAATCAATTTCAAGTTCTCGCGGGGGAAAAAAAGATCTTGCAAAGTTGGAATTGATTGATTGAACTTTTTAGTCCCACCCAGTCTGCTGTTACCACTGCAGCCACGCCCACCCAATTGGCCACACCCAGCCAATGGGCCATGCCCACCTGGCACTCGAAGATGTATAAGTGGGTTTTGGGTTGCAGTTTGGGCACTCAGTCTCTAAAAGGTTCACCATCACTGTGCTAATAGCTGTATGTTACAGAGCAGTGGTGGCGAACCTATGGCATGCGTGCCAGAGGTGGCACTCAGAGCCCTCTCTGTTGGCATGCGTGCCACCACCGCCAACAGCAGGTCCATCAGGCCGCCACCGTCGCCCAGAGCAGGAGCCCCGCCCAGCACAAAGGCAAAGCAGTCGCTGGCAAGCTTGAGTAGAGGTGGTAGAGCAGAAGTCACCAACCATTGTCGATTGGTGGCCTGGAAGAAAAAAGGGGGAAGCCTTTTATATGCGTACATGTGCGTGCGGGGCTAGTGCCTGTGTGATACTCACTAGCCCTGCCCCGTTTTTGCGTGGTGCAGCGCCTCGTATCTGTACCCCGTGGTGTGGCGGCGGCCATTTTTGCGCCCCCGGTTTTTGCATGCCAGAGGCAGCACTCAGAGGCGCCTCCCTGCCCCCCCGAGGGCACCACAATGCTGATGCGGCCCTGGCACTTTGTGATAAATAAGTGGGTTTTGGGTTGCGGTTTGGGCACTCGGTCTCCAAAAGGTTCGCCATCACTGTTATAGAGGCACATATATTTGTAAATAAATGAGACCTGCTTCATTTGTACTATATAAAGGTTGTGGGGATGTTTACTAGTAGTTGCATTTTATACTAAATTATTCTGTACTCCTTTAATATTAATAAACTTTGTTCTTACAAAAAATATTCATGTTATAGGTTAATAAGATACCAGCAGTAACTGCATTATCTCTCCAGGCATTATGAATGTTTCAAATGGGCCTTTTCGGATTGCTTTTAATTACAAATTGAGTTAGAAATGCTGTAAATATAACCACAGCTTCTTGACTATGAATATTTAGATGAATGTTTTCATTTTCCCCCACCTTCTGTATTGGAGCATGAGATGGTCTCTTTTTTAGTCATTGGATATGCCCAGCTATGTTTACCATCGCACACTGGCTACATCATATGTCTCCTGAACATTCCAATATGGAATACAGAATAGCGATTCTTATACTTTCTCATTCACTTATCCATTCAGATCACCTATTGCCAAAAAACAGCGAACATTGACAAATGAGTCTCCTGCAAAGAAGACAAAGAAAGAATCATTATCTAGATACAAAAATTCCAGTGAAAATAAAATTCCTCCAGTCAAAAAACAAGGTGAGGCTTGCTGGTTTATGTCTAGTGTAATCTTTCATGCTTGATTAAAAAATATTTGCCCTCTTTGTATTCTTGAAGGCAATAGTACATTTTAATTTATTGCCTCAATGATACGGCTGTGTATAACAATTTATTTTTCAGAGTGGTTTGTTGTATTACCGATAAAATGTCACATAAGTTGATTCCCCTTTTGACTCAGAGAATGGTGTTTCAGCAGTAACATAGCAGATACTTGTTTACCATTATGGAATTTTTATCATATCATAAATATCTCAATGGTGAAAAAAGCAAGGTTCTACATTTAGGCAAGAAAAACCAAATGCACAGGTATAGTATAAGGGGGTACCTTGCTCAATAGTAGTAACTGTGAGAGGGACCTCGGAGTCCTAGTGGACAATCACTTCAATGTGAGCCAGCCGTGTGCTGCAGCTGCCAAAAAGGCCAACACAGTGCTGGGCTGCATTAACAGAGGGATAGAATCAAGATCACGTGAAGTATTAATACCACTTTACAATGCCTTGGTAAGGCCACACTTGGAATACTGCATCCAGTTTTGGTCACTACAATGTAAAAAAGATGCTGAGACTCTAGAAAGAGTACAGAGAAGAGCAACAAAGATGATTAGGGGACTGGAGGCCAAAGCATATAAGGAACGGCTGCTGGAATTGGGTATGTCTAGTTTAATGAAGAGAAGGACGAGGAGGGACATGATAGCAGTGTTCCAATATCTCAGGGGCTGCCACAAAAAAGAGGGAGTCAAGCTATTTTCCAAGGTGCCTGAAGGCAGGACAAGAAGCAAGGGATGGAAACTAATCAAGGAGAGAAGCAACCTAGAACTAAGGAGAAACTTCCTGACAGTTAGAACAATTAACCAGTGGAACAACCTGCCTCCAGAAGCGGTGAATGCTCCAACACTGGAAGTTTTTAAGAAGAGACTGGACAGCCATTTGTCTGAAATGGTATAGGGTTTCCTGAGCAGGGAGTTGAACTAGATGACCTCCAAGGTCCCTTCCAACTTTACTACTACTACTACTACTACTACTACTACTACTACTACTACTACTACTACTACTATTATTATTCCACTGAAATCTCAAATGGTGACCTCTTAAATCCAATAGCCTATTTCTAACAACACCCAGTCTCATCCAAACTAAACAACAGGCAGCAAAATATAGCTTCAAATCTGGTCGGACCAGTCCTCTTTTCTTCACATCTTTAATATCTTGTATTTAACTCATGCCTTTTTTCTTTGCCATACAAATTTAGATATATTCTTCTGCCACTGTTTAGATGGAACATACTGTATATTGTCATGTATTCTTGATTTATTGTAGATTAGTGGGTGCTGGGATTTATACTGAATTTTTATTTCATCTTTATTCTAAACTTTCCAGAATCTTTAGAGCTGAGCAGTTCTTTAGATTTACTTTTTATGATTGATGGTCCCAACCTTAGCTGTTCATTGTCATAGACTATAGAAGCTGATCTTTAGTTTTTGAGGAATAGTTATCGATTACCGTAATTATTATTTTACATTCTAGCTGCAAAACCAGTGACTAAGCACCCAGTATCAGTAAAGGCAACTCCAGGCAACTCTGAAAGCAGTAGTACTGACAGCAGCGATTCCACAGACTCTGAGCAAGAAAAGAAGAATCAAGCAAAGGTTTGTTTTTAATTTTCTCAATACCTCTTCCACAGGGAAAACTTGTGGAGTTTGTGTATTTATCATCAGAGACCACATTTAAAAACTCATCCAGAGGAAGTGAAATAAATTCAAAACATAGAATCAAATAAGATGTATCGTGTTTCCCCAAAAGTAAGACCTACCCCTAGCTTAATTTTGGGGGGTGGGCCTAATATAAGCTCTACACCCCCAAATAAACCCTAGTTTGGGGGCGAGGCACACTCCTAAAAATCAAGCTAGGGAGGGGCGGGGGGGTGAAGCTGCCCCATGTGCCCCACACCCGCTTGCCTTACCGGTAGGACTGCCGCAGCCAGGCCTCCCATGCCCCAACACTTGTCAAGCCACGTGGCTTGTCACGCCAGCGCTGCGGCTTACGGCAGGACGTTGCACAGCGCTTCAGGCCATTGCTGTTGCTCGCAGCAGAAGGCTGCATGGTGCTTCAGGCTGTTTCTGCTCCGCACGGCACTTCAGGCCGTTTCTGCTGCTTGCAGCAGGGTGCCGCATGGTGCTTTGGGCCGTTGCTGCCGCTTGCGGCAAGGAACCGCATGGCGCTTTGGGCCGTTGCCACTCGTGGCAAGAAGCCGCACGGTGTTTCAGGCCATGTCCACTGCTCGTGGCAGGATGTTGTGTGGCCCTTTGGGCCGTTTCCGCTGCTCATGGCATGATGCCGCACGGCGCTTCACGCTGTTGCCATTGCTCGTGGCAGGAAGCCACGCGGCTTCTTTCCGCCAGCGGCAGCAACAGCACAAAGTACCATGGAGCGTCCTGCCGCAGGGAGTGGAAACGGCCGAAGCACCATGCGGCCTCTTGCCATGAGTATCGGCAACAGTGCAATGCATCACATCAGAGGTCCCCAACCTTTTGGGCACCAAGGACTGGTTCTGTGGCGAAAGATTTTTTCCGTGGACCAGAGGGGGCATGGTTTCGTGTGCTATCTGCATCCAGCAGATGGGACTTGTTTGCGCGGCCTGGTTGCTGGTATGCCGTGACCCAGTGCCGGTCCACGGACCGGGGGTTGGGGATCCCTGTGCCACATGGCTTCTGGCCGCAAGTGGCGCCAAGCGGCCACTGAAGAAGTCAAGCAGCGGCATGACAGGTGTCAGGGTGTGGAAGGCCTGGCTGGTCCTAAGGCCTGAAAATAATACCTAGTGCAGGGGTAGTCAACCTTAGCTCTTTTATGACTCGTGGACTTCAACTCCCAGAATTCCTGAGCCAGCTAAGCTGGCTCAGGAATTCTGGGAATTGAAGTCCACGAGTCATAAAAGAGCCAAGGTTGACTACCCCTAACCTAGTGCCTCTTTTGGAGGCAAAAAAAATAAAATAAGACTAGGTCTTATTTTGGGGGAAACACAGTATGCACAGTATGCACAAATCATAAATCATAAAAATAATAATTAGCAGCTGCTTGGTCCAATTTCTCTGCTAAAAAAAAAGATGCAATAAAATCGCTCACCAATTCTGGTACAGCAGACAGTGCATCTAGATGTGACTTATTGCTTCAGTAGTTATAACTGAGCATGTGCAATGATGATTTAGATAAGGAATGTTATTAAGTCTCCCTTCACCAGCTTCAAGGACAGAACTTTGCATTGTAGAAAAAAATTCATTTTATTGGATACAGCAGAGGGGTATCAAACTCGATTTCATGGAAGGCCGCATCAGCATTGTGGTTATCCTCAGGGGGCTGGGTGGCCATGGTTGGGGTGGTGATGGATGACTGGGTGGGCGTGACCAGCTCAACCTCACTTGCATTAGGTGTCTTAGGACCCAGGCAGGGCTGGGGGGATCGAGGATTCTTCAGTGAAGGGGGCAGGAGCAAGGCATGCGCTGGTGCCTGATCCATCGGAGGAGCCTCCTAACTCTCTCGGACCGCTTGGGCCCCCCCGGAAAGCAACGAAGGGGGCCCTGGGTAGCGGGTGCCCGGCCTGGGAACTTCAACTCCCAGAATTCCTGAGCCAGCCACGCTGAGGGGAAAGAGAGAGGTTTCCAAGCTGAGCCATGCTGGCTGAGGAATTCTGGGAGTTGAAGTCCACGAGACATGAGGGGGCCATAGTTCCCCCATGCTGGCTCAGGAATTCTGGGAGTTGAAATCGAGTCATGAGGGGGCCATAGTTCCCCCATGCTGACTCAGGAATTCTGGGAGTTGAAGTCCACGAGTCATGAGGGGGCCATAGTTCCCCCATGCTGGCTCAGGAATTCTGGGAGTTGAAGTCCACGAGTCATAAAAGAGCCAAGGTTGCCTACCCCTGAGTTAGGCTCTCTTAGTGACACAGCTCTCCTAAAATAATAGATGCTGAGCGAGAAGAACAATAATTTTAAACAAGTTGCACCCATCTGTTGTTGAAGCCTACTTCCATCCTAATTACATTGTATTGATTGACACTGATACTGACCTATCTTGATAGAAGGGAAAAGTTCTCCAATCAGCCGTCCAAAAAACAAAGCCCCAGAAGACATCTAAGAGTTCGGATTCAAGCAGCTCAGAAGATGAAACTCCAAAGCAACAACTACCAAAATCAGAAAGAGCCCCAAAAGTCACAAAACTGGCTTCTACAACAGGTAACAGCTAACTTCAAGTTATAAGTTTGTGAGTAATTCAAGTGATGTGTGAAAGAAGTAAAGGAGACATGAATGTATTTTGATAGAGATTTTTTTATAGGGTTTTATAAAAGAAAATTTAGTCATATTCTGGTATTGAAACGTGTGGAAGAAATCTTAAGTGTGACAGAAAAATAAGATAATATAAATTGCTTATGACCCAGGCTTGCTGCGAATCTAGAGAAACAGCAGTGCCCTCAGGCTGAAAATGGAATAATTGAAAGATAAATTAGGAAGGGATCATGTAGTTTTGTTTGGTTTGCAAGTTCAGTTCCTGCTCAGTGTATGAATCCATGTAATATACAAGAGCAAAATTCTTACTGTTTATTTCTTGTGCTTAATATGTTGAATTAGTGTTTTACAGTGCTAATGATTCACATTTTTAACTATAGAAAATGGCCTAATTTCCTTTGAACTTCGGTTAGTTTCACATGTTGCCAAGTAAGCTTGGATGCTGTTTTTGGAAATATTTTTTGTAAAGATATACAGGTAGCCCTCGAGTTATGAATGGAATGGAGCCTGCCCATTCCATTCGTAACTCGAGGATTCGTAAGAGTGAATCTCGCAGCTCGGATGCGATCGCTCCCTGCTTCCGCCCACATATTCGCTAATCGAACGCATGGCTGAATGCACGGGGGGGAGTGGTTATCGTGTTTAAGTTCGAACAAGCACTAAGTCAGTGGTTCTCAACCTTTTTAATGCCGCGACCCCAACCAGTCGTAAGTCGAGGACTAAACCGGTTGTAAATCAAGGACTAAACCGGTTGTAAGTCGAGGATTAAACCGGTCGTAAGTTGAGGACTACCCAACCGGTTGTAAGTCAAGGACTTTCCCTGCCCGGGAGCGCCGCGCATGCGTGGTTCCGCCCCCTGCGCTGGCCGAGGCGTAGCTGGCAAACGGCAGAGACGGAGCAGGCCGACCACCAGCTGGCCCAGCCCAAGGGAGGTAAGGCACCCGCTGGAAAAGGGGAAAAAATGGCGGACAAAAAAAATGGCGGACAGCCTTGCTTGGCGACCCCCATAAAATAGTCGATCGACCCCAAATGGGGTCCCGACCCACAGGTTGAGAACCACTGCACTAAGTGAATGCTCGCAACTCGGGGATTACCTGTATTACAAAGATATATTTGTAAAGGAGAGGGAAAACTGTTAAAACCATATATAATATTTCAAGCTACTCTGGTTATCTGATGTTTCAATTTAATGGAAACATTTTAATCACAATTGGCAGCAAAACCTACCAAGGCGATGTCCAAAACTACCAATGGCAAAGCAGAGAGTAGCAGCAGCAGCAGCAGTGATGAGACGAGTAGCGAGGATTCCAGTTCTGAAGAGAATCAGCCTGTCAAAGTAAGTGATGAGTAGGACATCTAGTCATTATTTATTTTTGGTGAAGATAGAAAACTAAATATCTTTCTGCTTGGAAAACTTGTCAAGTGTGTAAACTGCCAAGAGTTATTTGAAATTGCAGTGTCAGTAAATTGGCTAATATATAAATAAAAACTCCCACATTTCTAGGGAAGTATGCCTAGGACTGCACTTTAATCGTCTATGTCAGTGTTGGCGAAGCTATGGCACGGGTGCCAGAGGTGGCACTCAGAGCCCTCTCTGTGGGCACACACGCCGTTGCCCCAGTCCTAGGCCTCCAGCTGGGTTTTATAAAACCTTTTCACTTTAGGCCTCCACCACCGTGTACAAAAAAAAAAAGGTTCAATCAGTCAGTCAATTTCAACTTCTTGCGGGGAAAAAAAAGATCTTGCAAATTTGGAATTGATGGATTGAACTTTTTAGTCCCACCCAGTCTGCTGTTACACCGCAGCCACACCCACCCAATGGGCCACACCCACCCGGCACCCGACAATGCATAAGTGGGTTTTGGGTTGCAGTTTGGGCACTCGGTCTCTAAAAGGTTTGCCATCACTGACTTAGGCAGTACTTTGAGTTTCCATCAGCAGTTAATTGTGGCCTGTGAAGTTAATAGTAGTTAATAGTAGAGAATACTGCCCAAGAAAGTGAGGTGTCTGCTTAATGGATTCTAAAATTACTCAGGCAGGCAGGGAGAGGAAATGGTTAGGATTAACCTAAGATTAATTTCAGCAGCAATTAAGGAAGAATTCTGAAAACACTCTTAGGCAACGGGGAACTGCTGACTCCTAATCTTATCCTGTGACATGATATCTTAACAGTTTTCCATTTCTCTGTTTTGGGCATTTGTATATAAGCAGTGTCTGACGGAATGATGATCATCTTGAAAATGGTATTTGTTCGATTGATGTTGGGGCATCTTCAGTTTTCATTTTGTTTTGTTTGTAAGGGTAAGCTGAAGAAACTTCCACAGCGCAAAAACAACACTGCTCAGCCACTTCCAG
>NW_015392968.1:0-5078 GCF_001527695.2 Protobothrops mucrosquamatus
AGGCCTGTGGCCTGGAAAGGGCTGTGACCCATGGCGTCTAGCAGACATGCCCAACCCTCTGAAAGTCCTCCTGGGAGAGAGACGGGGGCTCAATTTGAGAAACAAGAGGCCAGCTTTCCTGGTTTGTTCTCACTCCAAATAACACAGAGAGCTTCACACCCTTGATTGTACAGAAAAGCAGAACAATTATATTTAGGGGGTAAAGCCAGGGAGTGGCCTTTGGCTGCCGCAGCACTACCAGTTAAAATCTTTGACACAAAAGAACAGGAAAGAAGAGCAGAGTTGGAAGAGACTTTTTAGAGGCTGCTAGTCCAAGCCCCCTGCTGAAGCAGGAAACGCTATGCCATTTCAAGCCCAGGGTTATCCAATTTCTTCTTAAAAACCCCCAATAATTTATTGCTTTAAAGCCAGGGGTCTTCAAACTTGGCACCTTTAAGACTTGTGGACTTCAACTCCCAGAATTCCTCAGCCAGCCAGGACTGGCTGAGGAATTCTGGAAGTCCACAAGTCTTAAAGGTGCCAAGTTTGAAGACCCCTGCTTTAAGCTTTTAGCCACTAACTCAGGGGTCTTCAAACTTGGCCCTTTCATGACTTGTGGACTTCAATGGCCAGAATTCCTCAGCCTGAGGAATTCTGGGAGTTGAAGTCCACAAGTCATCAAAGGGCTAAGTTTGAAGACCCCTGCACTAGCTGGATAACAGAATAACAAAGTTGGAAGGGACCTTGGGAGTCTTGCAGCCCACCCTCCTGCTCAAGCAGGAGACCCCACTGCAACAAAGGAGGCAATGCAGGGGCAGTTCTGTCCCTTTGTGCAATTCAGGGTAGCTTTGTGTGAATTCCAGACTGTAAAGAAGGCAAGCATTTGGGGGACCAGAGTTACACAAGAGGAAGAGAATGGCCTGCCTCACAGCATTGGTTTCCAGCTCAGAGTTGCGTGTTGAAGGGTTGCGTGGATCCCTGCAGCGATTCCAAGTATGTCACCCCATCACACCACGGAAGAATAAAATAAAGGCACATACGAACACTATATTAACTGGTGTGGGTTTTTTTTCAATCATAGTCCTTCTCTCACTTTTGTTTCAGTGAGGTTTCAAGGTTCTTCCAACAGTATAGTCCCGTGGTGGTGAGCCTGTTGCTCTAAGTAGCTTGCTTTTTGGATTTTTTTTTAACCAGTTAGCAATTCTTAAAACGATAGGTCAAAGCTTTTGGAAAATCCATACGTGCAATGTTGATGGGGGTCAACTCCATCATCATCATCATCATCATCATCATCATCATCATCATCATCATCATCATCATCATCATCAGTAGTAGTAGTAGTAGTTGGAAGGGACCTTGGAGGTCATCTAGTCCAACCCCCTGCTCAGGTAGGAATCCCTATACCCGTGGTGGCGAACCTATGGCACAGGTGCCAGAGGCGGCACGGAGAGCCCTCTCTGTGGGCACGCGCGCCATCGCCCCAGTCCTAGGCCTTCAGCTGGGTTTTATTAAACCTTTTCGCTTTAGGCCTCCGCCACCGTGTCCCCCCCCCCCAAAAAAAGTTCAATCAATCAATTTCAACTTCTCGCTGGAAAAAAAAAGATCTCGCAAAGTTGGAATTGATTGATTGAACTTTTTAGTCCCACCCAGTCTGTTACCACCGCAGCCACGCCCACCCAATAGGCCACGCCCACCCGGCACCCGACGATACATAAGTGGGTTTTGGGTTGCAGTTTGGGCACTCGGTCTCTAAAAGGTTCGCTATCACTTGTGTAGTCTGAGGTGTACATTTTTTGCTGAAAGATGAGTATAGATCAGGGATGGGCAACGGTGGCCCTTTTACGACCTGTAAACTTCCACTTCCAGCATTCCTCAGCCAGGCATGCATGGCTGACTCGGGAATTCTGGGAGTTGAAGTCCACAGGGACCACCATTGCCCACCCCAATATAGACTATACTAGTATTGTAAATTTTCCCTAGCCAAGTTCACAACTAAATACAGATGGTCCAGTATGGCTAGATGGCCAGTCTAGAGAAAAGAAGGACGAGGGGTGACATGATAGCAGAATTCCAGTATTTGAGGGACTGCCACAAAGAAGAGGAGGGGGTCAAGCTATTCTCCAAAGCACCCAAAGGCAGGACAAGAAGCAATGGATGGAAACTCATCAAGGAGAGAAGAAACCTGGAATTAAGGAGAAACTTCCCAACAGTGAGGACAATCAACCACTGGAATGTCTTGCCTTCAGAAGCTGTGGGTGCACCATCACTGAAGCTTTTTGGGAAGAGGCTGGACAGCCACTTGTCTGAAATGGTAGAGGGTCTCCTGCTTGAACAGGGGGGTGGACTAGAAGACCTCCAAGGTCCCTTCCAGCTCTATTCTGATTGATCCTGCTGAATGGGTTACAATGTGTGCTTATTGTAAGTGTGCTGAGTGTTTGGAAAAAAATCAGAGAAGAGCAACTAAGATGATCCAAGGCCTGGAGACTAAAACATGCAAAGAACGGCTGCGGGACTTGGGTTTGGCCAGTCTAAAGAAAAATAGGGGAGACATGATAGCAGTGTTTCAGTATCTGAGGGGCTGCCCCAAAGAAGAGGGGGTCACGTTATTCACCAAAGCGCCTGAAGGCAGGTCGAGAAGCAATGGATGGAAACTGACCAAAGAGAGAAGCAACCTGGAATTAAGGAGAAACTTCCAAACAGTGAGGACAATCAACCAGTGGAACAGAAGTTGCCCCCAGAAATCGTGGGCGCTGCACACCGGGAGGTTTTTAAGAAGAGACTGGACAGTCACCTGTCTGAAATGGTGTAGGTTCTCCTGCTTGAGCAGGGGGCTGGACTAGAAGACCTCCAGGGTCCCTTCCAGCTCTATTCTATTCTATTCTATTCGGCTTCCCAAAACCCTTGCTTTTCTAAAGTCTCCCCCAAGTAGTAGTAGTAGTAGTAGTAGTAGTAGTAGTAGTAGTAGTAGTAGTAGTAGTAATAGTAGTAGTAGTAATAATAATAATAATAATAATAATAATAATAATAATAATAATAATAATAAAGTTGGAAGGGACCTTGGAGGTCCTCTAGTCCAACCCCTTGCTCAGGCAGGAAACCCTATACCATTTCAGACAAATGGCTGTCCAGTCTCTTCTTAAAGACCTCCAGCGTTGGAGCATTCACCGCTTCTGGAGGCAGGTGGTTCCACTGGTTAATTGTTCTCACTGTCAGGAAGTTTCTCCTTAGTTCCAGGTTGCTTCTCTCCTTGATGAGTTTCCATCCGTTGCTTCTTGTCCTGCCTTCAGGCGCTTTGGAGAATAGCTTGACTCCCTCTTCTTTGGGGCAGCCCCTGAGATATTGGAAGGCTGCTATCATATCCCCCCTCGTCCTTCTCTTCATTAAACTAGACAGCCCCAATTCCAGCAGCCGTTCCTTATATGTTTTAGCCTCCAGTCCCCTGATCATCTTTGTTGCTCTTCTCTGCACTCTTTCCAGAGTCTCAACATCTTTTTTACGTCGTGGTGACCAAAACTGGATGCAGGATTCCAAGTGTGGCCTTACCAAAGCCTTGTAAAGTGATATTAACACTTCACGTGATCTTGATTCTCTCCCTCTGTTAAAGTTAAAGTCAACTGCAGCTGATGACTTCCACGCATGTTTCTTGGTTGTGTCATGGAAGAGATTCGCCCCTCCGGAAAGATTTTCATCTTCCGAGTGGAACATCTTGATCACCATCTCACTTTCCATCTGCTACAACAAGGGTGTTTACAAGTCCAAGCTCTTTAGAAAGGATGGCCTTTCCTGAACATTCAGCGCATTCAAGACTGCTGGCCAGACTGCCATTCAGCTCTTTATATTACAGGTGGTCCTCGACTTACAACAGTCCATTTAGTGACCGTTACAATGGCACCGATAAAAGTGACGAACGGCTATTTTCACACTTACGACTGTTGCAGCATTCCCCATGATCACATGATCAAAATTCAGATTCTGGGCAACTGTGCTTATGACGGTCGCTGTGTCCCAGGGTCGTGTTGTCCTCTTTTATCACCTTCTGACAAACTCAATGGGGAAGCCAGAGTCGCTTAACGACCGTGTGACTGACTTAATAACTGCTGTGATTCACTTAAGAGCCGAGGCAAGAAAGGTTGTAAAAAGGGGCAAAACTCACTTAACAAATGTCTCACTTAGCAACATAAATTGCGGGCTAACTCCTGGTTGTAAATCAAGGACTATCTGTACTGCACTGGTGCTTCTTGTGGGGAAGAAATGGAGGTAGTGACAGATTTTATCTTCCTGGGCTCCAAGATCACCACAGATGGGGACTGCAGCCAAGAAATTAGAAGACGCTTGCTCCTGGGGAGGAAAGCTATGGCAAATCTAGACAGCATACTAAAAAGCAGAGACGTCACCCTATCAACAAAAGTGCGTCTAGTCAAGGCCATGGTTTTCCCAGTTGCAATGTATGGCTGTGAAAGTTGGACCATAAGAAAGGCTGAGCGCCAAAGAATGGAGGCCTTTGAACTCTGGGGCTGGAGAAGACTCCTGCGAGTCCCCTGGACTGCAAGGAGATCCAACCGGTCAGTCCTAGAGGAGATCAACCCCGACTGCTCTTTAGAAGGCCAGATTCTGAAGTTGAAACTCAAGGACTTTGGCCACCTAATGAGAAGGAAGGACTCCCTGGAGAAGAGCCTGATGCTGGGAAAGATGGAGGGCAAGAGAAGAAGGGGACGACAGAGAAGGAGGTGGCTGGATGGAGTCCCTGAAGCAGCAGGTGTGAGCTTCAATGGACTCCAGAAGATGGTAGAGGACAGGAAGGCCTGGAGGAACGTTGTCCATGGGGTCACGATAGGTCAGACACGACTTCGCAACTAACAACAAAGTGCTTCTTTTAAATCAGGGTTGCATAATAAATATATTGGTAAATGATCTCTGGAGGGCCCGGGACAGGGGTTATTCCTCTGTCCTTGTTCTTTTGGACCTCTCAGCGGCTTTTGATACTGTGGACCACAGTATCATGCTGCGGCGGTTGGGTGGGTTGGGAGTGGGAGGCACTGTGATGCGGTGGTTCTCCTCCTTCCTCACCGACCGTACGCAGTCTGTATTGGTAGGGGGAC
>NW_015392968.1:6080-8286 GCF_001527695.2 Protobothrops mucrosquamatus
GGATATAAATCCAAATAATAAATAAATAAATAAATAAATAATAAATATAATTCTTTTCACTGTAGGCAAGAATTAAAACAAAATTCCTGCCTGGCTGAGGAATTCTGGGAGTTGAAGTCCACAAGTCATCAAAGGGCCAAGTTTGAAGACGCCTGCTCTAGATCTTCCACTGAAACTCCCCCAAATTCTACAATCAAAGCAGCTGCTGTTTCAAATGCCTCCTTATCTTTCCTCTGATAGTTGCCAGCTCAGTAGGAGAACTCCCTCTTTACTTAATTATCACCCTGCTTTCCTTTGCCACTTTCAAACAACCCAAGATACAAGGGATGCCTGGTCATTATTGCTAACAGATGTTGAAACCCCCCTGGAAAAAAAAATAAGTAGATAAATTCCTTGTGGGAGATTTCCAAACCTCAAAAGCATTGCTCAGCATAATCATTGCCAGCTTCTTCTTGTATAAAATATTCGTTCACCCAGCTAACACTTCAGGAGAGTTTATCCAATTAATGAAATAGCTGCTAAAAGAAAGGCTGGCACTACCAGCACTTGAAGGCAGGAGAAGAAACAATGAACAGAAACTTACCAGGGAGAGAAGCAACCTAGAACTAAGGAGGAATTTCCTGACAGTGAGAACAATTAACCAGTGGAACAGAAGTTGTGGGTGTTCCATCACTGGAGGTTTTTAAGAAGAGATTAGCCAACCATGAAGTCTGAAATGGTATTGGGTTTTCTGCCTTGGGCAGGGGGTTGAAGACCCTCAAGGTCCCTTCCAACTCTTGTTATTCTGTTACACATCCAGACTCACCAAATTAACTGGTTGTCACTGCTTATAGAGAGGGCTATTAGGAGCTAGAACATAGCTGTACTTTCATTTTCCAGAAGGATTCCAGAATCAACTTGTTTCAACAAAGTTGCGCATCATGTTCTCTAGATCCCTGAAATTTCAGATTAAGAATGATTAATTCATAAAACTAGACCAGGGGTAGGCAACCTTGGCTCTTTTATGACTGGTGGACTTCAACTCCCAGAATTCCTGAGCCAGCATGGCTCAGCTTGGAAACCTCTCCCTTTCCCCTCAGCGTGGCTGGCTCAGGAATTCTGGGAGTTGAAGTCCACCAGTCATAAAAGAGCCAAGGTGGCCTACCCCTGGCCCTAAGACAATCAAGAGCATACAAGAGGGGTGGTGCATTCCCCTTGGCTGCCTTCAAGATGTTGAATAAGCCAGCATCACCACTAATATGGAAATATGGGGGCTTATAGTCCCCAAAACCTGGACGATGCCAAACCCTGATTTGTTTGCAGAGGGAAAACTGTGGTGTGATGTGTTTTCTCCCTTCTTTCCCCCTTTTACTGTATTGTAACAGAACAACAGAGTTGGAAGGGACCTTGGAGGTCCTATAGTCCAACCCCCTGCTCAACCAGGAGACCCTTGCAGAATAACAGAATTGGAAGTGACCTTGGCGGTCTTCTAGTCCAGGGGTAGGCAACCTTGGCCCTTTTATGACTCGTGGACTTCAACTCCCAGAATTCCTGATGCTGAGGGGAAAGGGAGAGGTTTCCAAGCTGAGCCATGCTGGCTCAGGAATTCTGGGAGTTGAAGTCCACGAGTCATGAGGGGGCCGTAGTTCCCCCATGCTGGCTCAGGAATTCTGGGAGTTGAAGTCCACGAGTCATGAGGGGGCCGTAGTTCCCCCATGCTGGCTCAGGAATTCTGGGAGTTGAAGTCCACGAGTCATAAAAGAGTTGAAGTCCACGAGTCATAAAAGAGCCAAGGTTGCCTACCCCTGAACTAGACTTTATCAAGCCAGGATGTTTTCAGAAATAAGGAAATATCACCAGTTGTTAAGAAGGACCCAGACAGACTTATGATGTGGTCTTTTCCACCTGGATATAGAATACAGGCTCTTTTCCATGTTTATTTAACAATTATTTCCAAAGGGGCAGCCATATTTCTTAATAATGAGAAAAACGCACTGGGCCTTTTTGTAGCTTTGAGAAAAAATGTAGCCACAGAAAAAGCAGAAGTCACCTTACATCCTGTTGTGCTATAGGTCCATCTTCCTTAGAATTATCTGCACGTGACCAACAGCCAGAAAAAAACTTTTCCATCCAAGGGCTTTCCTGAGCATACTGATCCTATTTCTTGAGTAGCAAAAACAGCAAGTAGAAAACAATGGCTCAATTTATACTAGCCCTTCTGTTCAAC
>NW_015392968.1:8497-12765 GCF_001527695.2 Protobothrops mucrosquamatus
CCACAGAAAAAGCAGAAGTCACCTTACATCCTGTTGTGCTATAGGTCCATCTTCCTTAGAATTATCTGCACGTGACCAACAGCCAGAAAAAAACTTTTCCATCCAAGGGCTTTCCTGAGCATACTGATCCTATTTCTTGAGTAGCAAAAACAGCAAGTAGAAAACAATGGCTCAATTTATACTAGCCCTTCTGTTCAACATTCTGTTCCTAAAGCATTAAAGAGAATGTCACGCTCACTTCCTCAGTTCCACAGATTTTAAACCAAGATCAACTAATTTTATTAAAATTCTGGAAAAAATCTCTTCCGAGTCCCCAAGGAGGGAAAAAGCAAGTGCTTTAAATAATTAGAGCAATTATTTATGTATTGGGCAAATAAGAGGCTCCAGTCTGCGACGCCAAGTAGCGTACAGTTCCCCGGTACATTTGAGAGTAAAACCATACAATCGGTGAAAAACAGCAATTGGAAATACTCCTGTGGAATCAGAAGTCTTGAATAATAACATTAACAATAATAGAAGGAAGTCCAAACTCACAACTCTTGGCTTGGTGGAATAAGGAGATTTTCACCAGCTTCCTGAAAGCCAGAAAGGAAGGGGTGAATTATGTATCAGGGGCATGCTTTTGCAGGAGGACAGTAATAATAATAATAAAAGTTGGAAGGGACCTTGGAGGTCATCTAGTCCAACCCCCTGCTCAGGCAGGAAACCCTATACCAGTGGTTCTCAACCTTTTTAATGCCGCGACCCCAACTGGTCGTAAGTCGAGGACTAAACCGGTCGTAAGTCGAGGACTAAACCGATCGTAAGTCGAGGACTACCCAACCGGTCGTAAGTCGAGGACTTTCCCTGCCCGGGAGCGCCGCGCATGCGTGGTTCCGCCCCCTGTGCCGGCCGAGGCGTAGCTGGCAAGCGGCAGAGACGGAGCAGGCCGACCACCAGCTGGCCCAGCCCAAGGGAGGTAAGGCACCCGCCGGAAAAGGGGGGAAAAAATGGCAGACAGCCTTGCTTGGCGACCCCCGTGAAATGGGAGGCATACAATGCTTTTTCAAAATAGCTCAAAGCATTTTTAATCAACAGAATAATGGGAATCCCCAGGAAAAACAAAAACAAATGAAAACTACAAGCCTCAATGCCACAAATAGGCCACATCTCCATACTGGTCACACTAACTGGGTTTGTTAGGCTCCTCCTATCTAGGCAAGGAAAAAGAAAAGGGCAAGCAGGAGCTGTTCTTTGGCAGTCCAATCCTGGTTGACGTCTATGGGGACAAGACCTTGCACGTGAATTAGCAGAGGTAGACGCGTGCACATCCATGAAGCTCTGATATAGACCTGTTAAGTCAATCACTTTAGAGCAGGGGTCTCCAAACATGGCGATTTTAAGACTTGTGGACTTCAACTCCCAGAATTCCCCAGTCAGAATGCGCTGCCTGGGGAATTCTGGGAGTTGAAGTCCACAAGTCTTAACGTTGCCACGTTTGGAGACCCCTGCTTTAAAATTCTGCTACTATATGTGGTCTTAGACAAGAGGGCACCCATCACCAAATTCCAAGTGCAGAGGTTTTATTGCTACAAATAATGTCATTAGCCCACAGTTTAATTATCTGTATACTCCTCCATCCTCTTATGACGACGGCACAATCCTATGCAACAGACAGAAAATATCACGGAGATTCAAGATGCACGCAACAAGCGCCACCACACAACCATGGTCACGACCTTCACAATGAGAGATTTAACCAACACAGACTGTAGGCCATTATTACCGGGTCGCGCAACGTGGTTGAATTCAGTCCCCATTCCATACCAATTAAACGTAAACAAACATTTAAAGCTGGAACAGAGGAGGAAGAGAAAACAGATGGCCATTCTTCCCTCTCCCAGGAAAGGAATCATTAAAGCATAACTGGACAAAAGTCCATTTAACTGTTGGCTTGTTGGCTTGGCTGCCTTGCCCAAAGAGCCTTTGGGGGGGGGCTTTTTTGACCTAAAATGATCACAGGAACTGGAAAGAGAAATACAATTTCTTTATTGGCCAAGTGTGGTTGGACACACAAGGAATTAGTGCACCACTCAAGCAAAAAAAAAAAAAAAAAAAAAGACTGCCCAGAAGAATAATCTGGAAGAAGGGGACACAACTTGACAGACCACGCTATGCTACCTTGCAGAACTTTTTCGTGCCAGAACAGAGAGAAAAGCGACTATCCACCTGATGCCACCATCTTGATTCATCCAATAGCCTGGGAAATCTAAAACACGGGGTTGTTGTTTTTTTTAGACAGGAGATTTACTATTAATTCTAAAAATGCTGGTTTGCCCATCATGGATTTTCAATGTTAAAAGATGTCTGTACTACTTTTGTGACCTCTCTTCATTTCATACTAGAAAACAACTTTAACTTCTGCATCGTACTTACTTCAGTACCACGCCCCAAAGCCTTAACATTTACATTTTGTTAAAGAAATAAATTGGAGTGGGAGGGAAAGGTTCAAACTCTTCTGTGTTCCAGTCCAGTTTTATCTGAACACCCATCGGTAGTTGTTAAAAAATTAAGAAAAAAGTATTATTAAGAGCACCTTGTTGGGGCGAGAAGCTTATCTGTGCAACAAATGTATGCCAACAACAAGTAATTTTTGTGAACCCAATGAATGTACTGGCTACATAAGTTCCTTTTTTCTTTCCTATACCTCTCTCCTTCAGTCTCCAACACTTTCCTGTAATACCTAAGGTGCCCGGTTACAATATACATCTTTATGCAGAAACATTAATACACAAAACGCTCTCATGGACAATTATAAATCTAAAAAGGAAAAAGCTGAAAAGATAATGCACCAATGACTGCTAAGAACATTAAATGCACCAGGTGGTCTAAAAGTCTGCTATCCAATTATAAAGAATGGTTGTGAACCCAATTTGTATGACAAAGCAATAAATAACATGTATAAATCCAACGACAAAAGATCAGCTCATGCAGTAGCTTATTCTCATTTATTATGGAAAGCCTTCTTCCTGGAATTTTAAATTTTAAATATCAACAGGAGGGGGGGGGAAACCCCTCAGTACCATTTCTTTCCCCAGAGCATTGTATCCCAAATTAAGGCTCAATCAAAAAACTTTACAGGGAATTTTAGCATGTGCAGAAATGGACAGGCTCACAATGATATTAAAAGATAAATGTGGATCAATTTTTTTTGAAACCTGGGATAAATTTTACCGCTGGAGGAATTTGAAAAGGACGGCTGGGATTAAAGACGAATGATAAGATAGAAATGTATGTTATTTTAGAATAGATAATGTATATAAAATTTAATGTATATGTAGAGATGAATTGATTGTTAAATATGATATAATCTGATAAGAATGTATATACTGGAATGTCACGTCAAATCCAATGTTTGTTTGTTTTTTTTAATTGTTTTATAAATAAAAAGTTAAAAAAAAAAAAAACTTTACAGGGCTGTGTTACAAAAAGTAAATCTGCAGACTAGAAGGTCCAACAGGGAGATGTTATGATAAGGAAAGCCACACCTGATGAGCAGACGAAGGGGGGAGGCTAGCAGGAGGTGGGAGAGGCCAGGGACAACCTAGAAAATGTGTTTTCTACCTTTATGCAAAGGACAGTACATTATATACACAACACCTGTAAAAAAAAACACAAGCGAGTCACCCAGGGCGAATAGGAAGCCTTTAACACATCTCCATCCTAATCTCCCAGCAACCCCCGTCCTCACGTTCCTTGCTTTCCTGTTCAAACAGCCGGCACACCACGCCATTCTTTACTTACCTTTATCACACAGGTGATACTGCAAACACACCCCCTTCCCCCCCCCCAAAAAAGGCATCCCTATCCTCCTCTTCCTGGCTTTCCATTCAAAAAGCCAGCATTACTTACCTTCCTCATACAGGTTACCGCAACCCCCCACCCCAAGGAAAAGATAAAGAGGGAGATTTGTTGGTGCCATGGCGCTATTATTTCTAAAAACAGCCATCTAGGGGGCACTTGGAAGAGGGGCAACCTTACAGGGTGCAATTTCCTAGAGCAGGGGTCTCCAAACTTGGCCCCTTTTAAGATGGGTGGACTGCAACTCCCAGAATTCCCCAGCCAGCATGCGCTGGCTGGGGAATTCTGGGAGTTGCAGTCCACCCATCTTAAAAGGGGCCAAGTTTGGAGACCCCTACTCTAGAGCAAAGCACCTTTTTCCAGGTATCCTAAATTCAGGTGGGGCTACAGAGCCCCCTCCCCCAAAGGCTTACCTGCCCACCCCTCCC
>NW_015392968.1:13429-16168 GCF_001527695.2 Protobothrops mucrosquamatus
CCCCGCTGCCGGGCTCCCGCTCGTCCGGCCCCGACATGCTCTGGCTCGGGCGCAGCTTCAGCCGGCGGTGCTCAGCCCCGGTCCTGCCGCCTCAGGCGCCGCCATCTTGGTTTGGCTCCTTCCCCGGGCAGGCGGCGGGCGGGCGTCGTCGCGCCACGCCCCCTCTCGGCGCGCTCGGCCAATCCCCGCCGGCCGCTCTCGCCGCCCACGCCCGACGCCCGTCAATGGCCCGACGCACAAGCAGACGCGCGAGGCGGCGAGACAAACAGCCGCCTCCTCCAATCGCCAGGCGCAGACGCAGACGGACAGGGCGCGCGGCTGCTCGCAATGGACGCTTTTAAGGCTCGCCAATCAGCGCTCTCAGAGGGCGGGGAGCGGTGCGGAAGGCGGGGCCGCCGGGGGGAACCTTCCCCCCCCGAGGAGTCCCGCCCAAAAGCAGCGGCAGCCTATCCGCGGCGGGGGGCGGGGCCAGGGTGGGCGGAGGGGCGCAGGTGAGCCCAGGTGGCTTCCCCGGCGTCGTTGCCCAACCGGGCGCCCGCCAGGTGATCCTTCCGCCCTCCAGCCCGGGCGAGGCTGACGAGAGCGCCTCACCTGGGGCTGCTGGAGGCCGCGTCGTTCCAGCTGCCCCGCTCGCCAGGTAGCGCAGGTGGCCGCCCTCGCAGGGCCTGCCCGGAGCGAGCAGAGGCGGCAGGTGTGGCCGGTGTGGGATACAGCTAGGCAGGGCTTTGGACTGCCCAGAGCCACCCATGTGGGGTGCAATGACTAACAAGCTGTCCCTGACTTACAACCATTCGTTTAGTGACCGTTCAGAGTTACAGCGGCGTTGAAAAAGTTAGAACAATTAACCAGTGGAACAACCTGCCTCCAGAAGCGGTGAATGCTCCAACACTGGAAGTTTTTAAGAAGAGACTAGACAGCCATTTGTCTGAAATGGTCTAGGGTTTCCTGCCTGAGCAGGGGGTTGGACTAGATGACCTCCAAGGTCCCTTCCAACTTTATTTTTATTATTATTATTATTATTATTATTATTATTATTATTATTATTATTATTATTATTATTGACTTACGACCTCTTGTGACACAAGCATGGTGCCTCTCCTTGGTCACATGATCAAAAATTCACACGCTTGGCTACTGGCATGGACTTAGGGCGGTTGCAGTGTCCCGGGGGTCATGTGATCTGACAAGCGATGGCGATGGGGGAAGCCAGATTCACTTAACAACCATGTGACTAATTTAACAACTCCTAACTCCAATAGAAGAAGGAGACGACAGAGAATGAGAATGGAGTCACTGAAGCAATAGGCGTGAGCTTAAATGGACTCCAGAAGAGGGTAGAGGACAGGAAGGCCTGGAGGAACGTGGTCCATGGGGTCGCGATGGGTCAGACACGACTTCGCAACTAACAACAACAACGATTCGCTTAACAGCCATGGCAGAAAGATTGTAAAAAATGGGGCAAAATTGACTTAACTGCCTTGCTTATCAGCAGATATGTTGGACTGGGTTGTGGTCATAAGTCAAGGATCACCTGGACTTTCACCCGAGAAGACACCCACTGGATGGGGGTCGGACCGTCCTCTCCTCCTATAAGTCCCTCTCAGATTTCCAGCTGCCCCCTCCTGCCAAATATGCACGGCCAGCCTCGCCCCCCAAATCTCTGGCCCTTTGCCTGCTTAGCCCTTTCCCTGCCTTCTTCTCAGAAAGGTGGGGCTGTTCTCTCCTTTCCAACCCCCCCTGCCTCTTAATTGTAAACAACACAAGGTTTCAAGCAGGAGACCAACTCTTACCCCCACCCTTAATTTTTTGGAACCAAGCGGGGCAGAATTACAGGTAGTCCTCAACTTACAACAGTTTGTTTCGGCACTGAAAAATGTGATTTAGGATCGTTTTTCAGCGTTCTGGCCTTGGCGGCATCCCCAGATCATGGGATCGAAATTTAGATGCTTGGCAACTGGCTCATATTTATGACCAAGGTCATGTGTTCCCCTTTTGCAACCTTCTGACAAACAAAGTCAATGGGGAAGCCAGATTAGTTAGTAACTTACCAAATGCAGTGATTCCCTTAACAATTGTGGCAAGAAAATGGGGCAAAACCCACAGAACAAACGTCTCACTTAGCCCCAGAAACGTTGGGCTCGGCTGTGGTTGTGAGTCAAGGACTACCTGTGTATTTCTTCAACACAACCCTACAAGGACAACAGGTACTGCTGAGTACTGCTGAGCTCAGCAGCTGTCTGCAACCACACCCCACCCGCTGAGGACAGCTTCCATTTCAAAGAGACGCAGACCGAAACAAGCTATTGACTTTTATTCCAGGGCGTCTGGCATTTTTCTGGGGCCTCTCCAGTTTCCTAGGGGAGGAAAAAAGGCAGCTGAATTGCAGTGGCACTGGGCAAACAGCCAGATGTTTTCAGGACTTTGTTTGGCCTCCCCAGAGAGGCCTGACTGAGTGGGTGGGGCCATGCCAGGGTGAGTAAATCTCGAGTAGTATAGCTAGTTTTACCTGCTGATCTGTAGGGCCCCTTTTTTCTCTATAGAGAGAGAGAAACTTACACAGACTTAAACGAAACTTAAACTTACCCAAACTTAAAATACAAGTAAAAATAAAGGTTGTAGGGAAGGAGTAAAAGGGAAAGAGAGAAGTGTGGGATAAAGGGTAAAGAAAGAAAAACTATGCATTGACTTTGAACTCTTTTTCCGCACAGTAAAATAAAAATAACAACATGGCAGCCTCAG
>NW_015392968.1:18466-20136 GCF_001527695.2 Protobothrops mucrosquamatus
GTGGAATTCTGGGAGTTGAAGTCCACATGCCTTAAAATTGTCAAGGTTGAGAAACACTGTGTTAAAGGAATTGCTGGCACACAAAGTTGCAGCTGCGGGGAGTGTAAGAGGACACTCTAGGAGGATGCCAGCTGAGGCACGTAGATAAGTACACACTCTGGTAACCCCTAGCTTATTATAGTAGTAAAAGACCCCCCCCCCTTTTGATAAGAAAGCTTATTAACCTAAACATGCGACGTATGAAGGAGGAGGGCAAAGTAGAAGGATCCCATCGAAAGAAGCGCGTGTTGGGCAACCAACGAGGGATTCTTAACAGGGTTAATTAACTTAATCGTAATTTGTGCACTGTGCAAGGTCTTTCGGCTCACCCTTTGAGGCTGGCACCCTTTTGCCCGAGTTCTCCAATAAGGAAAGCTACAAATGCCACCCCTCGTCTCGGGTGGCCCCGAGTGGCTGTGGCGCCAAACTGGGACCCGTTTTGGGTACCACACAGCCCAGGTGCTCTCTGTGTGCCCTCAGGAGACCGGGATGGTTTGGAGGGGGGCGTGGATCTGCCACTAGGCAGGTGGGCACTGTGCCAGTGGAGCCTGAACGGGTGAAGATGGAGGGGCAGAATGATACCTTCCCCTCCAGCCTGCTCAGCCTGCCTTTTTCCTCCTCCTCCTCCTCCTCCTCCTCCTCCTCCTCCTCCTCCAGGGCGGGTAGTCGCTCTGGACATTTCCGTGGCCGTTTATCAGTTCCGCACAGCCATGCCGCAGATCATCAACCGCCATGGGCAAAATATCAGGTGAGCAAAGGGGGAGGGGACTTCTCCTCCTCCTCCTCCCCTCCCACTGAGCAGGCTCCCCACTGAAGGAGACCGGACCCTCGGGTGGGGGGGTGGATTCTCACGTTCTCTTTCTAGGCAGGTTTGGGAGCAATGTGTCGGAGGGGGGCAAAGTGGGGGGGTGTTCTGCCTGGGTTGCGCTGCCTGCCCTGGGACCCTGCCTGACCCTCTCGTGGCCTGGCTCAGGCATACAGCTAGTCCTCAACAACCATTCATTTAGTGACCAAGGTTACAACAGCACTGAAGACCGTTTTTCACCCCTAAGAACATTGCAGCATCCCCCCAGGGTCACCGGATCAGGATTCAGACGCTCGGCAACTGACATGTACTTATGACGGGCGCAGTTTGTCCCGGGATCACGTGATCCCCTTTTGCAAAGTCAACAGGGAAGCCGGATTCACTTAACGACCGTGGGTCTAACTCAGGAGTAGGCAACCTTGGCTCTTTTATGACTGGTGGACTTCAACTCCCAGAATTCCTGAGCCAGCATGGGGGAACTATGGCCCCTTCATGACTCGGGGACTTCAACTCCCAGAATTCCTGAGCCAGCATGGAGGAACTATGGCCCCTTCATGACTCGTGGACTTCAACTCCCAGAATTCCTCAGCCGGCATGGCTCAGCTTGGAAACCTCTTCCTTTCCCCTCAGCATGGCTGGCTCAGGAATTCTGGGAGTTGAAGTCCACGAGTCATGAAGGGGGCCATAGTTCCTCCATGCTAGCTCAGGAATTCTGGGAGTTGAAGTCCCCGAGTCATGAAGGGGCCATAGTTCCCCCATGCTGGCTCAGGAATTCTGGGAGTTGAAGTCCAAGAGTCATGAGGGGGCCATAGTTCCCCCATGCTGG
>NW_015392968.1:23776-25539 GCF_001527695.2 Protobothrops mucrosquamatus
ATATATATATATATATATATATATATATATATATATATATATGTTTTTCAAAATTTGGATTGCTAACAAAGAATTAAGGGAGTACTGGGATAGCTATAATGTTTTATTGATATATAGATATATATAATGTTTTATTGATTTTCTAATTTTACCTTTAAGTATTTAAAAAGCAACGTGGCGGCTGAGTTAATCGATAATTCAATGACATACAAGTATCTTTAGTACAGGGGTAGTCAACCTTGGCTCTTTTATGACTCATGGACTTCAACTCCCAGAATTCCTGAGCCAGCTAAGCTGGCTCAGGAATTCTGGGAGTTGAAGTCCACGAGTCATAAAAGAGCCAAGGTTGACTACCCCTGCTTTAGTACAAGTCTCAAACTACCACATTAAATATTGGCAGTCTCGTGTTTAAACTAATACAATTCTTATTATATCAATTAAATAGAAATAACATTTATTTTATTATCTTACATTTATCAATAATTTTTAGCTTATGCATATCCTGGTTATTTTAACATTCGGTCTTTAAAGGCAATCAATGTCCTAATTAGTTTTTCCCAATTTTTAGTTTCCCATTAATGTTTAAATTTAACGTTTAATATTTATAATTTCCAAGTTTTAAGTAACCAAAGTTCCCTTTATCACAATTCCTGTGATAAAGTCTAATATTCAGGATACAGGTCTTATCTATTTGAATATGTTCTATTTCTCACCATCTAATTAATAATACAGTATAACATTCTTATTTTCTATTAATTTCCAAATGTCTTAAATTTAGTGACCAAACTTTCTCTTGTTTCAACATCAAATACTTCCTCTTTTTTTCTCTTAATGTCTAATATCTCATATTTAAGCTAATACAGTTCTTATTATATCAGTTAAGTAAAAACATGTTTATTACATTTATCAGTAGATTTTTAGCTTATATATATATATATCTTAATTACTTTTACATTCAACCTTTATAAGCAAATCAGTATTCAAATTTAACTTTTAATATTTATACTTCCAAGTTTTAAATGGCCAAAGTTTTCTTTATCTCCGTTCATAACAAAATCTAGTATTCAAAGTACACATCTTGTCTATTTGACTATATTCTATTTTAATCCTAACCCTTTTTTTTTTTTATCACCGTTGTTACGTGAATCACTGCAGCTGTTAAATTAGTCACATGGTGGTTAAGTGGCTTGTCAGAAGGTGGCAAAAGGGGATCAGGTGACCCCCGGGGGACCCCGCGACCGTCATAAGTATGAGCCAGTTGCCGAGGGTCTGAATTTGGATCACGTGACCGTGGGGGGGGGGGTGCTGCAACAGTTGCACGGGCGAAAAACGGTCCTAAGTCCCTTTTTTTTTCCAGTGCCTTCAGACAGTCACTAAATGAACTGTTGTAAGTCAAGAACTACCTGGAAATGTTTTTGCCTGTTTTACCTGCAAAGCAGGGTGTTGGTTTCTACTGCCCATGATCCCCGAGCGTCTCACCATTCTGGTGAGTGGGGGTCGCAGTGGGGAAGGGGCTGGGCCAGGAGGGGGGAACCCAGCTCCAGGTCCTTTCAGGATCCTCCCTGGGGGGGGGTTGGGCCAGCCCCTCCCTCTCAGTCCAGTAGCAAAGGGGGTCCCAGTGGAGATGGGGACAGACTGGGAGGTGAGAGGTCCAGGTTACAGGCATCCTCCAGTTAAAATCATTAGTGATGGTTTGAAGTTACAACAACACTGAAAAGGGGGGCTGGCGACTCTTTTTCACACTTACGACCGTCCATGGTCAC
>NW_015392969.1:4993-7585 GCF_001527695.2 Protobothrops mucrosquamatus
TCCTCCTCCTCCTCCTCCTCCTCCTCCTCCTCCTCCTCCTTCTTCTTCTTCTTCCAAGAAAGCATCCTTTCAAGATTCCTTTCAAGATTCCTTTCAAGATTCCTTTCAAGATTGAATCCAAGATTCCAAGAAAGCATCCTTTCAAGATTCCATTCGAGATTCCAAGAAAGCATCCTTTCAAGATTCCATTCGAGATTCCAAGAAAGCATCCTTTCAAGATTCCTTTCAAGATTGCTTCTATTGAAAGAAAAATCTTCACCAGGGTCCAGTCCAAGCCGGGAATAAACAAAATGGAGACTGCTTTAGAAAGAAGACTGTAGTTTATGGAAGAGGAGAGCCAGACAGAAGCATGGCTCGAGGAAAGCTGAACACATAGTGGGGAGTGGTGGGTTTTTATACCTTCTTGGGCTTTTGTTTGGAGTTGTTCCTGTGGCATGAACTTTGACCTGAGTCTGAGTGTGCCTTTCTGGTATTCTGATGGTGGTGGGTTAATCCTATTATGTCCCAAAAGTCATATCCTGCTTCCCGGGGCCTGGGGCTGATGACTATGTCCTGTGTTGGATTTTTTGGTGTGAGGCATTGTTGATTCTAGGGATCTTTGTCTTTTTAATCCCATCAGCTCTAAGCTTCCAAGTGCCAGTCTTTCTGAAAGGATGATCACATCTGCATTTCTACAGAGCTGGTTTCTGCTTGGGGGAGGGAGACTTGGGGCTATTAAGAAAAACTGGGCATGCTTTAATGCCTCTTTAAGATCCTTTGAGGAAATATAATATTCTGCTCTTTTAATATTGCCTTCTCTGGAGGGGGGGGGCTGACTTCCCACAATCCCCCCTTTGTGCCATGTAAGTGTGGATGACACACTCTTACTGGCACAAGATTGAAAATTTCCTAAACTTACCCAGGCTGCATTGGCCAAGCTGGTTGAGAATGATGGGCTGTGTAATGCAGAGGGAGTCTGATAAACATCTTCTAGTTAATTGCGAAGGCTTAAAGTATGCTGAGTCATCTCTTCAAATCAAGTGAATGCAGTTTGGATAGATTCCCTACACCGGTGCTAGATATTAATTAGATGAAATAAAATAGAGATGCTGTATAGAAATTGGCCAGCCTGTGAGACTTAGATTTTTTTTTTTTGAGGGCCCCTTTATTCTGAATTAGATAAACCTTTCATTCCCTTCCCTTCCCTTCCCTTCCCTTCCCCTTTTCTCTATTGCTTTGTCATGTCTTTTTCTTCCTTTCCTTTCCTTTCCTTTCCTCTCCCATCTCTTTCCTCTCCCGTCTCTTTCCTCTCCCATCTCTTTCCTTTCCTTTCCTTCCCTTCCCTTCCCTTCCCTTCCCTTCCCTTCCCTTCCCCTTTTCTCTATTGCTTTGTCATGTCTTTTTCTTCCTTTCCTTTCCTTTCCAACCTTCCTTCCTTCCTTCCTTCGCCTTTTTTGAATTACAGCCATCTTTTAAAAACATCGGAGCCTGTGTGTTAGGAATTGTCAGACATACAGACACAGACAAATACACACACACACACAATTTGCTATTTGCAGGTTCACACGTTTAAAATTGCAGTTTACCTACTGTAGCTCAAATTGGCAAGTAAGTTTATTTGGTAAATAAAATATTTTGGATGCTAGTGCTGGTATGTGTCCTTATGGATATACATACATATAAGAGAAAACCAACTCTTCTGCCTTTTGTTTGGAAAATGAAGGGCAACTTGCCGAACAAATGAATCACGGTTGCAGAAACTATTTATGTGCAAACTCTTCCTTTGCATCCAGTCTGCTCATTCCTTCTCACAGGATTTGACATTTTTTTTCTTTACAGGCACAAAATGTTTCTCTCCCTGATGTGTGGAACCATAACTGGCTGGCTGGGGAATTCTGGGAACTGACGTCCATCCATCTTCAAGAGGCCAAGCTGCATGGCTGGCTGGGGAGTTCTGGGAACAGACGTCCACCCATCTTCAAGGGGGCACAGAGCATGGCTGACTGGGGAATTCTGGGAGTTGAAGTCCACCCATCTTCAAGTAGCCATGGTGCATGGCTAGCTGGGGAATTCTGGGAGCTGAAGTCCACCTATCTTCAAGTAGCCATGGTGAATGGCTGGCTGAGGAATTCTGGGAACAGAAGTCCAGCCATCTTCAGGGGGACACAGAACATAGCTGACCAGGGAATTCTGGGAGTTGAAGGCCACCCATCTTCAAGTAGCCACAGTGCATGGCTGGTTGGGGGAATTCTGGGAGTTGAAGTCCACCCATCTTCAAGAGGCCAAGCTGCATGGCTGGCTGGGGAATTCTGGGAGCTGAAGTCCACCCATCTTCAAGGGGGCACAGAGCATAGCTGACTGGGGAATTCTGGGAGTTGAAGGCTACCCATCTTCAAGAGGCCAAGCTGCATGGTTGGCTGGGGAATTCTGGGAGTTGAAGTCCACCCTTCTTCCAGCTCCCGAGGGTGAGAAAAACTGGAACAGATCTTTGTCTGGTTGAAGTTCATCCTAAGGGGCCAAGGTGCTGCCACCGAGTTCCATACTGATCACGGGAGAGAATTTCTCCGGCTTGCCCGTCTTTTGTGGGACCTTCTAGGTGGAAGGGCGTCCCCC
>NW_015392969.1:8107-12355 GCF_001527695.2 Protobothrops mucrosquamatus
CTTGCTGAAAAAGGGAGCAAACGAGAGAGTGGGCGCATTCACACAGCAATCTATCTATTATCTTGGTTCACACAATATGTGGGTCCATAAATCAACGAAGTGGATTGTCTTCAACCAAGGTTATCGCTCTGTTAACTCTTGATGCCTCTGGCAGCCCTGTAAACAAGCTAGTTCAGCATGTGTGAAGGCAGCTAAAGCAGGGGGTCTTCAAACTTGGCTCTTTTATGACTTATGGACTTCAACTCCCAGAATTCCTGAGCCAGCCATGCTGAGGGGAAAGGGAGAGGTTTCCAAGCTGAGCCATGCTGGCTGAGGAATTCTGGGAGTTGAAGTCCACCAGTCATAAAAGGGCCAAGTATGAAGACCCCTGGTTAAAATATTTAAATATTTTTTCCTCAGGGTCATATTATCAAAATTCAGGCATTTGGGCAGGGGTAGGCAACCTCGGCTCTTTTATGACTGGTGGACTTCAACTCCCAGAATTCCTGAACCAGCCATGCTGAGGGGAAAGGGAGAGGTTTCCAAGCTGAGCCAGGCTGGCTCAGGAATTCTGGGAGTTGAAGTCCACCAGTCATAAAAGAGCCAAGTTTGAAGACCCCCTGGTATAGAATTTATAAGGCAGGTATGAGTATTTTGAGGAAATCTTGAAGGAACATTCTGGAAAAAAATAGTAGATAGAGTCCTGGTAGAGATTTTTGTTGGCTGCTTTGTGGCTCCACGGCTGGAAGAGAGATAATTATCACTAAATGTAGAACAAAGGCAAGATTTCTGCTTTTTTCCCCCTCATAAAGAATGTAATACAGGTATGTAGTCCTAAACCAGGGGTCTTCAAACTTGGCCCTTTTATGACTGGTGGACTTCAACTCCCAGAATTCCTCAGCCAGCATGGGGGAACTATGGCCCCTTCATGACTTGCGGACTTCAACTCCCAGAATTCCTCAGCCAGGCGTGCCTGGCTGAGGAATTCTGGGAGTTGAAGTCCACAAGTCACAAAAGGGCCAAGTTTGAAGACCCCTGAGCTAAAGAATGTTAGGAATCGCCTTTGTTTGGCTACAGAATATGTGGGCTTCCATACTGGCAGTCCTCGACTTATGACTGCAAGTGCGCCCAAAATTTCTGTTGCTAAGTGAGGCAGTTGTTTAAGCAAGCTTGGCTCCATTTTACAACCTTTCTTGGCCCAATTGTTCAGTGAATCCCGGAAGTTAGTAACACGGGTTGTTAAATGAATCTGGGCTTCCCCCTTGACTTTGCTTGTCAGAAGGTCGCAAAAGGGGATCGCGTCGCCCCAGGACACTGCGACCGTCATAAATATGAGTCAGTGGCCGAGTGCCTGAATTTTGATCACGTGACCCTGGGGGATGCTGCAAAGGTTGTAGAGCAGTGGCCAAAATGGTGAAAACCTTTTGGGAAAAGTGTACAGTAGAAATAATAATAATAATAATAATAATAATAATAATAATAGTAGTAGTAGTAGTAGTAGTAGTAGTAGTAGTAGTAGTAGTAAAGTTGGAAGGGACCTTGAAGGTCATCTAGTCCAAACCCCTTTGGTTATGTTTCCACCCATTTTTCTTCTAATTTCTTTATAACTGTCGCCTTGTTCACTGAATAATACTATTTTACATCACTTTCTGGGCGACCAGTCAACTCTTTGCAGCATGACTTTAATTTTATTATGTTTTACAAGCTCACTAAAGGAAAGAACACAAAAAAACCCAACCACCTTGATAGCCATCACATAACACACTGAAAAATGTCCTCCTCTCAGCTTCAATACATGACATCAATATCTGGATCCTACTGTGATCTAATTGGCTCATGGACAAAGCAAGATGACATCTTATTGGCTCTCTAAACACTCACGCTCATTGGCTACAATCAGAGGAAGGAAAGCTACCTGAGATCCACCTAAGCAAGTTGTGCTTCCTTTTTCTGGTTATTTGGCTACAACTTTTCACAGAACACAGTACAGATAATTGAACCAACTATGTTGCATTACGTTCTCGATTAAATTATCTTTCCATTGATATATAATTTTGTGGTACTACTCCAAAAGAAAAAGTGGTGTTATTAGCCATCCAACCTCAAAAATACACTTTTCCCAAAAGGGTTCCACAATTTGGGCCACTACCGTAAGTGTGAAAAATGGTTATAAGTCACCAAAATGTCGTCCTTATATTAACTTGTAAGTAGATCAAGCAGCTCCATGGGATCCGGCCGCTTTCCTGGCCGGATGCTGCCTGAGCTTCCAAGAGGGATTGAGGGCTACATCAGGCAGGGGGTCCACGCAGCAGGATCCCCCCCAGGTTGCATCTCTGTACAAGGACCACTCTCTCTCTCTCCCCCCCCCCTCTTCAAAGCCCCCATGCAGCTGAGTGATCCTGGAAACCGCCCAGCCCTCTCAGAAGAGAAACCACAGCAATTAGCCCTGCGGTGCTGATGTTGCCATGCCACTGAATGGGAAGGGAAGGGAAGGGAAAGGAACGTGTGTGTGTGTGTGTGTGTGTGTGTGTGTGTGTGTGTATGTTACAGCACGAAAAAAGCTCATGCATGTTCAAAGAATTTTCAGAGCAGGTTAAAATGGAAGGAGAGGGAGGGAGGGAGGGAGGAAGGAAGGAGGGAGGGAGGGAGGAGAAATTGGATGGATGGATAGAAAGAAGGAGAAGGGGGAAGGAAGGAAGGAAGGAAGGAAGGAAGGGAGGGAAGAAGGGAGGGAGGAGAAATTGAATGGAAGGAAGGAGAATGGAGAAGGAAGGAAGGAAGGTGAATGGGGAAGGAAGGAAGGTAGGAAGGAGAAATTGGATGCATGGAAGGAAGGAAGTCACTTTTGGGGGACTCAGGAATAACTTCCTTTGAATAGAATAGAATAGAATAGAATAGAATAAATACAGAATAGAATAGAATAGAATAGAAAATATGGAATAGAATAGAATAGAATAGAATAGAATAGAATAGAATAGAATAGAATAGAATAGAATAGAATAGAATAGAATAGAATAGAATATATGGAATGGATTGGATTGGATTGGATTGGATTGGATTGGAATGGAATGGAATGGAATGGAATGGAATAGAATAGAATAGAATAGAATAGAATAGAATAGGAGTTGGAAGGGACCTAGGAGGTCTTCTAGTCCAGCCCCCTGCTCAAGCAGGAGAACTTATACCATCTCACATAGGTGACTGTCCAGTCTCTTCTTAAGAAACCTCCAGTGATGGAGCGCCCACGATTTCTGGAGGCAAGCTATTCCACTGGTTAATTGTCCTCACTGTCAGGAAGTTTCTCCTTAATTCCAGGTTGCTTCTCTCCTTGCTCAGTTTCCAACCATTGTTTCTCATCCTTCCCTCTGGTGCTTTGGAGAATAACGTGACCCCCTCTTCTTTGTGGCAGCCCCTCAGATTCTGGAACACTGCTATCATGTGTCCCCTGTTTCTTCTTTAGCCAAACCCAAGTCCTGCAGCTGTTCTTTGTACGTTTTAGTCCCCACGCCTTTGATCATCTTAGTGGCTCTTCTCTGAATTTTTTCCCAAACTCTCAGCATCTTTTTTGTGGCAGGGAGGAAGGAAAGGAAGGGATAGAGAGGGAAAGGAAGGAAGGAAAAGAAAGGGAGGGAGAGAAGGAAGGAGGAAAGCAAGGAAGGAAGGAAAAGAAAGGGAGGGAGGGAAGGAGGGAAGGAAGGAAGGAAGGAAAAGAGGAAGGGAGGGAAGGAAAGGGAGGAAGGAAGGGAGGAAGGAAAAGAAAGGGAGGGGGGAAGGAGGGAAGGAAGGAAGGAAGGAAGGAAAAGAGGAAGGGAGGGAAGGGAAGGAAGGGAGGGAGGGGGAGGGAAGAAAGGAAGGAAGGAAAAGAAAGGGAGGGAGGGAGGGAAGGAAGGAAGGAAGGAAGGAAGGAAAAGAGGAAGGGAGGAAAGAAAGGAAGGAAAAGAAAGGGAGGCAGGGAGGCAGGAAGGAAGGAAGGAAAGAAAGAAAGAAGAGAAGGAAGAAGGGAGGAGGGGAGGAGAGCCTTACGATACCTTGAACCCTTCATTACAGTGCTAGATAAGGGACCCATCCCTTAGAGCAGGGGTGTCCAAACTTTTTTCAAAGAGGGCCAGATTGGATGAAGTGAACGTGCTGGAGGGCCGAACATTTTTCCGAACATTCTTTGAACCATTACAATTAAATGCAAATGAATTATTTTATGCCTCTTTCCTCTCCCTCTCTTTCCTCTTTCTCTCTCTCTCTCTCTTTCCTTTCCCTTTCCTCTCCCCTCTC
>NW_015392969.1:14934-17202 GCF_001527695.2 Protobothrops mucrosquamatus
CCGGCCGGGGAAAGCCGCGGCCGGACGGAGAACCGCCAAGGATTGATTGACTTCCAGGAGGGGCGGGTCCCAACTGCCGGGACACTTATAACCACAGGGCAGATGGTGGCTTGCGGCTGGGGGTGGGATAACAGGGCGCAGGGCCAATGAGGAGCCCTGCGAGGGGGCAAGTCCCATGAGAGAGAGAGAGAGAGAGAGACAGAAGTGCAAGTGCCTCTGTCTCTGTCTCTCTGTCTGTCTCTCTCATGGGACTTGCCGGAGGGCCGTGGGAGGGCCGCATTTATATAGAGCAGGGAGGGCTGCTCGAGGGCCGGATTAAACCGGGCCGCGGGCCGCAAATGGCCCGCGGGCCGGACTTTGGACATGTCTGCCTTAGAGAGAAAACCACTGTTGCCAGGAGCAACCAAGGGCACTGGAAAAAAAGAAGGGAGGGGATGGATTCACCCCTTGAGCGTGAGCATGCCCTCCTTGAACCCCGCCAGCTTTGAAGAGCTGGCCAGGCCTTCCCCAGGGGAGGCGTTTCCCGCCCTGCCACCTGTTGGAGCAGCTGCGCCTGCCCATCCCTGCCTGTGGCTTGGGGGCGCCCTGCTGGGTGGGAAAGACAAGGGTTTTCCCCCCCCCCTCCATCTCCGTGTACCTGGGAAGACCCGGCGTGAAAGGGAGAGGAGAAAGGACTTACCAGTTCGCTCCGCAGCCATGCCAGGGCGCTTCCAATCCTCAGCTCGGGCTCTCCAGCCAGCTGCGCGCCGCCCCTGGGGAGCATCCCTCCTCCTCTCCAGCCGTGTGCGTGTGCCAGGTAGGCCTTGGAGATGTGCCAGCTGATGCCTGTCTTCCACCATGGCTCCCTCCTCCTCCTCCTCCTCCTGTTGCTGATAGGAACCCTTTGCAAGCAGCTACGCAACCGTTCCCTCCGGCAGGCTGCCACCGTGTAGAGGCAGCAGAAGGCACGCCACCGGGCATCTGCCTCTGTGCCAGGCTGGGTGGGAGGGTCGCTGGGGGTGGCTCTCTCTCCCCTTCTCCCTCTCCTCAGCCCTTTCAGCCTGGTCTTCACAACAGGCAGGGTCTTTTGCTTTGAGTTGGGTGAAGCTGTAGCTGCTGCTCCTTCCTCGCCGGGGTAAGACACCGGGAATAACAGAAACACAGAGTTGGAAGAGACCTTGGAGGTCTTCTAGTCCAACCCTTCTGCTCAAATCATTCTGGACAAATGGCTGTCCAGTCTTTTCTTGAAAGACCNTAAATAGAAACACAGCTTCTAATATTCGGTTTTTTAATCTGGTTTTATAGGGGTTTGTAGTTTTATGTTTTGTATTTGTACTGTTTTTAATACGCTGTGCACCGCCCTGAGTCCTGCGGGAGAAGGGCGGTATATAAATTAAATTATAATAATAATAATAATAATAATAATAATAATAATAATAATAATAATAATAATAATAATAATGCTGGCTCAGGAATTCTGGGAGTTGAAGTCCACCAGTCATAAAAGATCCAAGGTTGCCTACCCTTGCTATAGTTGGTGAGGAGTTTTGTTCTTGCCCAGAACTATTCTATTTTCTTTTTCTATTTCTATTTCTATTTCTATTTCTATTCTATATTTTCTATTCTATTTTGTTCTATTCTATGTTTCTGTTCTATTCTATGTTTCTGTTCTATTCTATTCTATTCAGTATCCTTCAAATACTTGAGCAGTCGGCTTTCATGGCTAAGGAGAAACTAGAACTCACTGTCTCCTGGAGATTGACCCAAAGTCACCCGGTCGGCTTTCACGGCTATGGTGGAACTGGAACTCACTGTCTCCACAGTCAAGGAATTCTGGGAGTTGAAGTTCACGAGTCATCAAAGGGCCAAGGTTCCCCACCCCTGCCCTAGGAGATTCTAGGGAGTGGCTACTCTATGTCTCCGATTCATTGAAGAACAGCAAGATTGTGCAAAACTATTTTCCCCTAGGATATACTGAAAGTAAGAGACTGGCTGGTTGCCTTCATAATAATGGCTGTAATTATAATTACATGTTACCTGTCAAGCTATGCTATAGCCTTCTGGTGCTGGCTACCAGCTTGGAGGAATTCTAATTGTTTGTCTTTCATATCACATGTCAAACCAGATGGAGTCAAGTTGAAAAGGGATTTGGGGAGGGGGGGCAATGCAAAGAGTGTTCAGGACCTTGGAGAGCTCACAACAGTCCTGGGTGTTTCAAGCATTCTCTCAGGAAGGACCCAACAACCCCTTCAGACATGGTTATACCAGCAGGCCTACAGACACTAGGGC
>NW_015392970.1:0-2918 GCF_001527695.2 Protobothrops mucrosquamatus
GCAGTATATGTCTAAATGCTATTGCTATTTCTTGGAGTACTTGTCCATTTTACATCTGCACCAGATGAGACCCTCGGACTTCTTGCTGAAAAGGGTTGTTTAGTGTGAAGGAATGCCAAGTCAGGCTAGCTTTTCTTCTTTTTCACTCTCTGCTGATGTACATTGGTCCTTTTAAATTGCCATCCAACAAGGAAAATCAATACAACAAAGAACAGTATTCAGAACAGCTGCAATTTTAGTAAAGGATTCTACAAAAGGAGTAGGTCAGTAAGTGTCCATAGTAATTATTAGCAAAAAGTGGAATGTTACCAGACAGATACAACATGCTTTATCAGGCTGGAACTATAACCTATTCATAACATGAGTCTTGCATAAAATTTGGAAGAGCCACCACATCATCAGTGTAAACTAAAAAATGGATAAAACTAAGCCAAATATAGGATATAATCATCAACTCAACTTCAACCTAGTCCAAATTTACCCTTAAGAGAGACATCCCTTCAAGTTAGAAGATATTATAAATTTTCATACAGAAATAGTTGACATCTGTGCAACATAATAGTCATATGTACATTGTATGCTTATATATATTGATTCATATACATATATAATTGAAGAGTTCAATTTCATATTTTCTCAATGAGGCCTCTACAAAAGTTTTTATAAGCTTCTATATATTGTAATCAGTTTCCTGCTGCAATGAGAGAAAACCTAACAATGTAACAAAATATTTCTGGAGTTAGCCAGTTCTTTAAAGGACCCAGATGCAGACTCCATTATGAATAAACCAAGAAATGCTACAGGTTTTGTTATTCCATGCAGGGCATGTAAACATTGGTGGTTTGTACAAGTACTACCTTGTTTTCTTAGAAGCTGTTCCCATTGGTATCCATTAACATCTAGAAATGTTAACCTAAGGTAAAAGGAAGGCCTACACTTCTAAAAAAATTATGGTACAAAGACCAAAAGCTTTTCAACTATGTTTTTGTAGGATTGGGATTTCATTTTTTTTTCCCAATTATACTCTTTTTCCAGAGAGGTTCCACGAAGTGCTTCTATAGCTGTCTGTGTCCCCAGTCCAATCCTTCTCACCACACAGAATACATTTGGAAAGTCTGGAGAAGAAAAACCGAGAAATGTTTACTATATGTTGCCAGTCAAAAATACTTTTAGGTTTCCCATTCCACTGTGGCAGGCATCAGTTGCTTTCATGACAAATTGAAGCTACATAAACAACATCTCATTACTCAAAATATTTCAAGATTTTGAACATTTTGAACATTTGCTAAGTGAGGTGTAGCAAAGCTGCAGAGGAGTCCTCAAATGCAAACAGAATAGATAGGGTCATCAAATGCAGGTCAAAACATTTTATTTTATTTTATTTTTTAAAAAGAACAAACAACTCCACCCCTCCCATCTTTACCACCAGCAACAGGTTAAAGGCACTCTAAGCTCATTGTTTTTCAACATGCTGAGAAACAAGATACATTTTTAACTGAATGGACATGGCATGAGGACTAGCTGTTCAAAGAATAAAGTGAAAACATCCTTTAAGCTGGTCCAGATCTCTGGGCAGAATCAAGCTAATCTTTAGAAGCCAAACTCATTAAGGTTCTGTTTTACAATGATGCAGAGAGGCCAAAGATACTTAAGAATAATGAGAAATATAACACTTTTCTGGTACGAGGAAAGCTTGAAGAAACTCAGGCAGTCTTTGATTTATTTGGAAATATATTTAATTGGTGCTCTTGTTTTATTGCATTACTCAGTCAGATTTGTATTTGAACACAGATCTTTTTAACATTTGTATTTTCTTATGTTTTACTAATCTTGGTGAAATGTTAATATGTATTGCTAGTTCGTGTGTGATATGCCATAGGCTAAATAAATAAATGAATACTCACTCAAAAAGACTCCAGGATAATTTACATTTAAACAGTGGGAATAAAAAAGGAAAAAAATAGAAATCTTAAAGTTTATTAATCATTCTTACTGGTTAAAAGTAGAAGAAATGCTCAAGAGTCCTGATCTTAAAGCAAAAATGCTCTTTGTGGCAGCAATTTGAAATTTCTGTATTTGTATTCTTTCCTCCGTCCAACAATGGAAGATATTGGCATTTCAGGTCATCTAAAGCATTATCAGGATCAGCTGAGTATTGACTTGGGGCTGCTAGTCAACAATGTCACACTACTGTGCTTTCCTCCAGCCCCAGCAATAACAGAGGGCATGGCACTGGTCTTATTGTTTGAAATAAAAAATAATAATAATTTAAAGGCAATGAATGGTAGATTTCTGAGCTTCATTGGCCAGTTGACCCAGAATAAAAAAACTATTTATTGTTCCCCTTAATGTACAGGTATATATATTGGGTAGGGGTGGGAGAGTTAGGTGTTGGCAGAGTACAGGTGAATGCTTGGATGGAGGTTTTAAGCAAATTGCCCGACTGACAGAGCATTGGGCAAGGTGGGCTCTGTGCCTGGTGCCTCTCAGTGGAATTGATTTCTGAAAATGAGCCTATCGCTGTTTTGAGAAAAAAATAAACTTGTGTCCCCAGTTTAACAGATTGTAGGCAAGATTGAAGGGTGTGAAGTGAAGTCTACCACATTTATTTTTATTTTGAGGTTTTGTTTTGTTTTTTTATTTTGCTCTTGATCACATTTACTACCCAAAGCATCTGCCAAGTGGCCAAATAAGACAAAATTCAACTCACAATGCTGCAGAAATTATTCCCATTGTCTTGCCCTCTTTCCCCAAATGATGCTCTATTGACTTTTTCCTCCCCCATTCCTTGCTTTTGTGTGGCATGTTTGTGTAACTGTGTCTGTGTGTGTGTGTGTGTGTGTGTGTGTGTGTGTGTGTGTGTGTGTGAGAGAGAGAGAGAGAGAGAGAGAGAGAGAGAGAGAGAGAGAGAGAGAGAG
>NW_015392970.1:3893-8210 GCF_001527695.2 Protobothrops mucrosquamatus
TAAATCAGAGGCTCAGCTGAGTGATAGACCTGGGAAGTAAAGAAGTCCTGGGAAATGCTTAAAGTGTTTAAAACATCATCACTCTGTACATATGAGTAATAGGATTCATCCTCTATGACCAATAATCTTTGCTCTTGCTGTTGAGTTTTCTTTTGTCTTCCATTAAGTCTTGCCATGTTTGTTTTTTTCCTAGTAGCAGCATCTGATTTTGAGATATACAGTGAGCTTTGCCATTTCAGAGCCTGTTTTCAATCTCATATGGCAATACTATAACTGTTTTGAGACCTGAATCAACCTACCTACCTACCTTCCTTCCTTCTTCCCATCCTTCCTTCCTTCCTTCCTTCCTTCCTTCCTTCCTTCCTTCCTTCCTTCCTTCCTTCCTTCCTTCCTTCCTTCCTTCCTTCCTTCCTTCCTTCCTTCCTCTCTCCCTCCCTCCCTCCCTCCCTCCCTCCTTGCAGTTTATTGAAAACTGGAGCAGAAATGACATTCCCTTGGTCATGCTGTGAATCTGTTACTCAGCTCGTAGCTGTCTGTTTCCTTAATTCACAGCTATTTTTAAAATCAAGCAGGATCAACAGAAACATACTCCTTGTCTTTTTCTGCAAGAGATCATCTGTCAGGGCAACCGTAACTGTTTCTTCTTCTGGGATACAACTGCTCTAGTGGATGTTCAAGATGTAAGATCGTTTGATGCATTTGGAGCTTCTTTTCATAGATCGTTTTCTGCATCCATTCAAGCACAGTAAACTGAAGAGAATTAGTAACAATGTGTAAGTGCCCTGTGTTTGCTATTCCCTTGGATATTACACTTCTGCATTGTTTACAATAATAATCATGTGTACAAACATATCACGAAAACATACCAACTTAATAGGTTAAACAGAACTAACTAAAAAAATAATAGAGGGAAAATTTAACACAAAATGTTCTGCCACATACCTTAAATGCTATCTGCTGGTAAACGACCCCTCCTAAATATGCTCATGAGCATCTATTTGGAAACACCATGACACAAAGTGCTGAACTAAATGAAGCGGTGACTTGATGCATCAAGGCTGATTTGGGGGGGGGGGGGTGTAAAAGTTTTTATTATTATTTTTTCATACAATTCAGTAATATTTATTCAACAAACATGCTGTCTGAGTTTATCATTCACTAATACAAATTTAATTCCTAACCCTTTGTTCTTTTCTCCAGCCATTGATAAAATAAGTCCCAAGTTTGAAAGTATTCTGTTTCTTTTTTTTCTTTCAACCTCATCATAAGTCTGTCCATTTCCGCACATTCTAGTATTTTTTAAATTATTTCTTCCTCTGGTTGTATTCTTCATTTTTCCAATATTGTGTGAATATGATTCTTGCCACTGTTATCACATGTAAAATCAAGTATATACTTTGTTTATCAATCGTTTCTGGCATTATACCTAGTAAAAAAAGTTCAGGTTTAAAATCTACATGCTTTCCCAACATATTTTCTAACCAAACATGTACTTTTGTCTGGTACTTCTTTGCTTTAACACGTCCACCATATCTAACAATAAGTACCTGACTTATGTTTACATTTCCAACATCTATCTGACATATTTTTAAACATTTTTGCTAACCTTGCTGGTGGCAAGTGCCATCTGTAAAACATTTTATATTGGTTTTCTTTATAAGAAGTTGACATTGTCAATTTATAATTTCTTTCCCACAATCTCAAAAGAATCTGTTTGGAAACACCATGACACAAAATGCTGAACTAGATGAAGTGGTGACTTGATACATCAAGGCTGATATTTTTGTCAACAACTAGGTGGACAACAATGGGGGAAAAAAATCCCTCTACTAGCCTCATACTTGAATTCAAGTTCAATCATTTCTCTTACAGCCATAGGAAGTTTTTCAAATTTTAAATAACATCTTATTATAAAGAAGAAAATAGAGTCTCCATTGTGAATTCTGTGTTTAGTATTCAAATCCTTTGGCCAAATCTGATCTTAAATTGAGTCAAATTATCATTTTATGTATTTAAGGAGCATAACATTTTGGAACTGTATTTGTGGTCTGCCCAGGTATTTGATAATATTCATCTTCAGTCAGCATATGATTTGTTAACTTGGCTACACAGCATAGCTAATTTAACAAGATTCAGGTTAACTAGGAGTTTCTTTGATATATTGTTTTCACATTAGGACTATATATAGTTATTGTATAAATATTATTGATTTGCACATAGATATCCCAAAGATGCTTTTTCACGAGGCAACTGAACTTTCTTGTTTTTCTTTGAAGACGTTTTGCTTCTCGTCCAAGAAGCTTCTTTAGCTGAGCTGAGCTGCCATCCATCTTGCTGCTGGTCATCTTCTCTTTCACATTTTTATAAAAATGCTAAAATCAGACAGTAACTATATACATGCAGAACAAGGCATACTTTTTGCTCCTCCTGGTTGCGGAGGAACCAAACTGAATGCAAAACAAAGGAGGGTTACTTTTGCTCTGCAATCTCCTTCCTTAACAGATTCAGGCAGAAATATGGCTTGAGACAGTCCCAGTTTATTTTCTGTCTAGTGTACAGTAGTTCCACAATCCAAACAAATCAGCCGATCTGCTGATTTCAGTATAATAGCAATTTGGTTGGATTGTGTTATATCTACCTTACATTAGATATAAAATAGGCTGGGACTGTCTCACACTGTATTTCTGCACAAATGAGTCTCCTTGTGGTCTCTTCATACTCTAAATTTGTGTGATATGTAATACTAATCATTTTGATTTCTGAAAGCATAACAAGTACCTCTCCTTGTGCTTGCCAGTAAAAATAAATTAAGGAGCAGAGTTATTTATTTATTTATTTATTTATTATTTATATTTTTACCCCGCCCTTCTCCCTGCGGACTCAGGGCGGCTTACAGCCTTTTAAAAACAAATACATAAATACAAAAAATACTAAAGTTAAAATATTAATTAAGATGAAATATTATTAGGCCTTTGTTATTTTAAAAATTATTATAAAACCCAGCTAAAAAATAACCCTTAGGCCAGTCCTGCCAACTTAAATAACCATGTCTTGAGGGTGCGGCGGAAGGAAGGGAGATCCGGAATCACCCGGATCTCTGGGGGTAGTTCGTTCCATAGGGTGGGAGCTCCCACCGAGAAGGCCCTCCCCCTGGGGGTCGCCAGCCGGCACTGTCTGGCTGACGACACCCTGAGGAGACCCACTCTGTGGGAGCGTATCGGCCGATGAGAGGTAATCTGAGGCAGAAGGCGGTCTCGGAGATAACCAGGTCCGATGCCATGGAGCGCTTTGAAGATGATAATCAACACCTTGAAGCGCACCCAGAAAGCCACCGGCAGCCAGTGCAGCTCGCGCAGCAATGGCGTTACATGGGAGCGACGAGTCCCTCCCAACACCGCCCGCGCGGCTGCATTTTGGACTAACTGGAGCCTCCGAGTGCTCCTCAAGGGGAGCCCCATGTAAAGAGCATTGCAGTAGTCCAGGCGGGAGGTGACAAGAGCATGGGTGACTGTGCGCAAGGCGTCCCGGTCCAGAAAAGGCCGCAATAATATATCCAATAACACTGCTTAAGATAAGTGAAATGAACGGATATTATTAAAGAGGCAACTATTTGAAAACTGACTTGGCAAACTACCTGCTTTGTGAATGTTAAATTTCTGGACATTATATTGATAATAGATTCTTTTCAATGTTTCAATCATGGATAGTTCCCACCTCCTCAAAAAACAAACAAACCATATATTGTAGGCAGTTACTGAGCAAATGTATTGTGGCTACACTGATAATCTCAGAGGTCCTGGATAAGTATTCAGTGTTTTGCTTTGAATGTTTAGTTTCACAAAGCAAACAGGTAGACAGCTGATGGACAGTGGATGTGATCTAAGCAATAAATGCTTTTCCCTTAAAACATCTGATATTCAGCAAATGGTGTTCCGGGAAACCATTTCCATAACAGTCTAGAATGCCTCCCTTAATTCTCATTGAGAATCCTAAAATGTCGTGGCAACAACTTTGTGTCTCAGCTTTCTTTATGGAAATTACATTTGACGCATAAAAACATAATGATAATCAAACAAAGCTGAGTTTCTTTTTTTTAAAAAAGGCCTATTGTATAGATAAAAATGGCATTCTTTGTTAAAGTGCATGTATTTAAATAAATAACATGATTTAACGTGGAAAGCATTACTGGAATTGATTGCAGCATGGAAAAAAACAAACGTGACAGTAGGATTTAAGGCACCATGTCAGGGAACAATTTTCCTACAAATTTAATATTTAAAGATGCAGCAGATTACTATATTTTAGAGACTAATTCAA
>NW_015392970.1:8580-10044 GCF_001527695.2 Protobothrops mucrosquamatus
AGAAGCTAAAATTACTTTGATGTATAGCCTGAAGAAAGGGTTGCCCAATATCTATAAAATGATAATACTTTTATGGCAAAATGGCACAGAGGATTTCAAAAATATACAAAGTTTTCGTCTATGAGGTCTATACATCAGACTGAGATTCAAGTTGTTCTGAGTAAAAAAAAAAAAAAAGGAAAAAAATAGAAAAAAATGGGAAAAAAAGGCTATATACAAAGATGTTCTGAAAATATGAAGGAGTACAGATGATTCATTAGGAAAACCATGGAGACTTGGGAAGTCCTCATGGCTACTTTAAAAATTCAGAAAGAGGTGCTTTATTCACACTCCTGCACATTTCAGAGCACCTTGTTTAAAGGTTTTTCATAGCCATCATTAGAAGAATATGATACATATTTGTATAACAATGAATAAGTGCAAAGCTTGTAGACTGAACAGATTAGTCATTGGTAGGTTTTTTGATATCAGGCTATTATACCAGTAAGGACAAAAATAATGGGAAATTTTCCTCTCTCACTTTTGAAAATACAAAAGCGTTTGTCCCTCACTTTTTCTTCTGCTCTGGCATGATATCATGGAATATAGTACTAGATGAATAGGTAAAGATTGCAATAGAGCCAGCTGATTTTTCCAGAGTACTTGGTTGCTGGTTTTGTGCATACAATATTCTTATTCTTGATACTTGAGTGGTGTTGACAAATAAATAGATCTGCCATAATTCCTCTAATTATGTTCTTTTTCACCCACAACTCTAATCCAGCCTTTACCTGCCTTTTAAAAAAATATTTAAGTAGGCAGTATGTGCTGACTTGTTACTTTTCTTAATTCTCTCTGTCTGAAGCAAATTATTTTCTTGATGCCTGAAGAGTTGACAGCACCCACCCAACTTTGGATGATCCCCAAACTCTACAACTTAATATTAGTACTTAGATGGGAGACATGGGTTGTTGGCTAGACTGGGAATCCAAATTAAAATAAAATAATACATACATACATACATACATACATACATACATACATACATACATACATACATACATAAACAAAATAAACATAATAGAAAATAAAATGGCAAACCACTTCTGTAATGCTGATGAGCGCACTGCATGGATGCTGTTCCCAGGAGTTGAGCTCAACATTGTAGGATCTTCCTTTTTATAATAATTGTAGCACTAAAAAAAAAAAATCAAACTCTGTACTGTATGTCTAGCAGGCCATCACTACAAAAATGCTTCTTGAGAAGTAGGTACAGGTGAAACTCAAAAAATTAGAATATCGTGCAAAAGTTCATTTATTTCAGTAATGCAACTTAAAAGGTGAACCTAATATATGAGATAGACTCATTACATGCAAAGCAAGATAGTTCAAGCCATGATGTGTCATAACTGTGATGATTATGGCTTACAGCTCATGAAAACCCCAAATCCACAATCTCAGAAAATTAGAATATTACATGCAATC
>NW_015392970.1:11281-16165 GCF_001527695.2 Protobothrops mucrosquamatus
CTAATTTTCTGAGATTGTGGATTTGGGGTTTTCATGAGCTGTAAGCCATAATCATCACAGTTATGACACATCACGGCTTGAACTATCTTGCTTTGCATGTAATGAGTCTATCTCATATATTAGGTTCACCTTTTAAGTTGCATTACTGAAATAAATGAACTTTTGCACGATATTCTAATTTTTCAAGTTTCACCTGTATTCTACAATTTTTTTCTACCACTTGACTTACGAGGTCTAGAGTAGACTAGACTATACTAAGTTTTCCTTAGTATAGGCAGTGATTTTTTTGTAAAAAAAAAAAAAGGTGCTGGAACTCACACACGTCATACAACCCGCCTTGCCTACCCTACAAGGTTCCATCCCAAAAAGGTGCCGGAACTCCATTCTGGGCATTCTATGAGAAAAAAAGCCCTGAATATAGGCATATATTAATTTGATCCATTAAGATTAGAAGATTAAAATCACTTGATGCAAATGCAGGCGCATCTCAATTGTCTCTGAAAGAGAATCAAGCAGAGCTTTTTAAAGAATCATTAAAGAAAAGTCCTTTAACAAAGAAACGTTCTAAAAATATGGTCAGGAATGGTCATTTGTTTAGTTGACTTTTTTTTGTATTGGCCTTTTATCTACAACTAATTTTGATCATCTCCTTTGGATTCTGTTTGACAACCCCTCGTTTCTAGTTCTAGGAGTTGTCTGTGTGTCCGTGCAAGCATGCCTTTGAGTCAGTATTGATTTTTAGCAGCTGAGGTCAATGCGGAATATCCTTTGATAAGATTTTTGAATGGAGTTTGTCATTGACACAAAAGCAGAAACTAGAGGTAGTTAGTCACACAGAGTGAATAGGGACTGAACAGCAAAGTATATGTATTTATTACATTTACAGTATATGCCATCCATCTCACCCATAAAGCAACCCTGGGCCTTCATAATATCTGAAGAATGAATAGATCTGGAAAATGAAAAGGACAAAAATCTTTTGAGGATGGGAATGGAGGCGGTAAGGCCCTACAGAAGATAGAGATATGAAGTTTAAAGAACAAAAGACAATTGTTCCACCAATACACTGTGGAAGCAGAGATAATGGGGATAATGAGACAGAGATGAATGGGGGTAAATTAAATATAGATGTGTCTTTTCCCCCCCTATTGAATGCTTTTATTTCTAGGGTTTACAATACCTCACTTCTGTAGTTTACATAACATGGTGTACCTTAAAAAGGAATAGAATGATGTATGTATGTGTGTAAATTGTAACTGCAATTGTTGTTTGAATCTGTTTTTTAAGCAAACTGCTCATATCATTTTGTAGAGTTAGAATTCCATCCCTATTCATTGTTAGAATATATAGTCCAGTTAGGTAAAAAGATCAAGTCTTATTAGCAACCAGTGTCATAGTTATCATGGTCAAGAAAGGAAGCTTATGATGAGGAAGAAATTGAGATATAAATTGTCCTCTCAGGTTCTAGTACATCTGAATGTTACCGTAGATCGTTCCTTGCGTAGGATCTGACCTGCTTCTCAAATTATGCTTCATTTACAATGTGTACTTTTTGGAATGAGCACAATCCATAACGGGTATCCTTGCTTACAATGACTTTGTGCCAGACACTATGACATTTTCCAACAAGAACAAGTTTCCCCTACATTTCTATATGTTGTGAGTGGTTTAAATGATGGACTTCATATAAAAGAAAATTGATTAAAGGTTAAAAAAAAGATTTATATAAGAACTCATAAAGCAAAACAGATGGTATGGGTTCTATAGAAAATTATAAGCCTACATACATATATTTTAAAGAAAGATAATAAGGAAAACATTTGTTTTAAACAAATGGTTTAAGCCAGAAAAACTATCACAGCTGGCTAGAGAGAGATTACTCCCATATTTCTATCCTGAAGAAAAACACCTGGATTTGGAGACTTAATGACAACCATGTTTTAAAAGGAACAAGAGGGCACTTAAAGAATTTCAGAAGGTGCTCCCTTCTTCTACTACAGTATACTTCCTTGATAAATTTTGCAGAATAACCTTTATTTAACATTATTTTATTAATCCATATAACTATAATTTTGGAGAAAACAGGTGTTGATTTATTCCATTTACAAATACAATTGTTCAGTGTTTCTTGTATTTTTATGTGTTGTTTAAAGACAGACAACAATAATATGTTTATTATAAAAAGTTAACAGCCAATAATTGTATTTGCCCCAAAGGAAGCCTATCCGTTGTTTCTGATTTTTCTTTACTGTCTGCAGTCTTCGGCTGCTTTTATCTGGCTGTTGGGCTAATTTCAAAACGCTGTGGGAAAAAAAAAAATCAGCTCAGAACTTTCATAAGAGATTTCTGACACTTTTCTGCATCTGCTTGAAAGAGAAAGTTCAGAAAGAAATTTCAGGAGAGGAAGCTGACTGTATCCTCCTTAAATGCATGTACTCATTTAACATAATTAGAGTTATCATATCTGGACTTCAAAAATCCTGTCAACCAACAGATGGCAGTAAAGAGTTACAGAAAACTCAAATTCTTTCCTGCTACCCAGCGGTGGTACAGATTCATGCAGTCCAGATACAATAGCCCTAATAAAATAGTATAGTGAGGAGGCGTCCTAGGAACCAAAGAAGATAATATTGGTGCATGTGCATTGCTCTCTTTTCCCTACTGCCATTTCTTTGCTACAAATAAGCCAGAACATACTTTTTCACTTGCATAAATGCAGACACATGGACTGAGGATTTTAGAAGGAGAAAAGAAAATTGGACATTGATGTCTTTTCTGTCTTTTCTCTATGCTAAAGTCAGCTTGATAATGGCAGCTCATAGTATTTTCTTTCAAATATGAGGCTGAGAATTAATATCACTGAATCCTTTTTCCAATTTGGATTTCATGAAAAAAACCCCACCTTACTCGTCCTCTCCCACATTCATCTCTTTCCATGGAACCTGCTAATAGCATCAGAAAAGTTTCCAGTTCAGCCTGCCATGTAACTGGCCCCATTACACAGAACAATGTAACTTCCAGGAAGATCAGGAGTAGGAAAATTTAGAGGTTAGCCGCTTAGAAAAGGGGTCCCCAACCCCCTGTCTGTGGACCGGTACTGGGTCGCGGCATGCCAGCAACCAGTCTGCACAAACAAGCAAAGCCCCATCTGTGGGATGCAGGCAACACACAAAACCACGCACTCTCCGGTCCATGGAAAAACGTTTCTCCACGGAACCGGTCCCTGGTGCCCAAAAGGTTGGGGACCTCTGGCTTAGAATTCTCCACTTCCTATACCAGAGTCCAAAGGTAGCAGAGCATATAGGAAGACTAGAATGGTATCCAAAGAGACATGCTTACGGTCTAAAAGAAGAGATGGCCCAACACTCTTTTTTTTTTAATGACTACAAGGATTGTTACCATTAATGCTGTTGATTTCATCCAAACTCAATCAGTCAAGATTCTTCTTCATTGCTGTCCCTATCTCTGGGGTTCCCAGAGCTTGAGCTTTCAAACATCTATAAAGGCTTACTGTTTTGTGCATGGTTTGGGGATATGTTATGTGGTTTCTTCATGCAGGGGAAAAAAACAAAAGAGGGAAATAATTATCTAACTGAGTTTAGAGTGGGAAGTTTGTTATCACACAAATTTATTAATAGGAAGCAGACTCTCTACTGTTAATTTGGAACATGTAGGACAATCCCAGGGCAAAGTTGTAATAGGAGGAAGTTATTTAGCATGTTGTTATCACACAGCAATGTGTGTGTGTGTGGGTGCATATTTTACTACAACAATTTTAAGATCTTGGCTGCACAAATCGGGCAATCACTAAATGGTAGCAAAATATTAAAGGGTTTTTTTTAAAAAAACTATCTCTTGCCTACTATTCAATAATTGTCTATTAAACTTTGAACCAGTTCATCAAAGATCAAATCAGTTAGGATCATGTAAGGACTAGAGGGAGAGTTTAAAAAGTTTAAGATGGTGGCTGTGATTATGCATTAAAAACCATTGTCTTGACTTTCTGTAAGCCTTCTACAGAAGCTTCTGAAGCTAGTGATCTTTCCATTATAAAATTTAGGTAGAACAGAGAACCTATAGTCCAAGTGATACTGAACTACAATTCCCAGCATTCCTCTAACATGTTAACCATATTTGAACTTGCTAGTTCAGCAACATCTGGGTTTGCTACATCAAAAATCAGCTTTCAATTAATTCTGAATAATTGGACAAATATATTTTGGACAAATACATTTAGTTGCCTTCAGCGAGATGAGCAGCATACAAGTTTGATACATAAATATTTGTGCATTACATTTATAAGAATACTGTACCTAAATCTGAACATAAGATGAAAGAAAATAATAGCTTTAAAAGTTTTTAATCTCTTAATTTGAAATACCGGCTAGAATGAAATTTAAAATCTCAACTCTTGAACAATAGGGTAAGCAATAATGGTTCCAGAAGAAGAATATAACATTGGAAAGTTCCTGTTATAAAAATGCTCCTGCTCATAAAAGCTAAAAGGAAATAAAACCAACTCCATCACAATTATTTCAATTTATTGACACCAGTCATTTTAGAACTTTCTTGGAATCTTATTTATGACCTCACACAAGAGTAAAAACTGTTTCTTTGATGTCACAGCTGTATCTTTCCATTATTCTCAGGTTGTGGTTTAACAGAAGGTAAGCATGAAAAGAGATTACCTACTTACCTCTAAAGCATATGATTTATGGACAAAATTTTGAGGCAGATAATTAAGGTTTCTCTAAAGAAATGAAATGAAGATATGTGATTAGATTCTTACCATCCCTCCCAATCCCTTGAGCTGAGATACTTTTTTAATGTCTTCATCTCATGATAAACTTTAAAGGTGTGAGTTTGTACTGCATACTAAAATCT
>NW_015392971.1:0-4792 GCF_001527695.2 Protobothrops mucrosquamatus
GGCTACCCTTGAAGAGTATCCTGGAGCTGGTGCAGACTGTGGCTATGTGAGCAGTTTTGGGCACCTCAAGGACTGGGCATGTAAGGCCTCTGCTGCATTGGGTGCCACTTTGTTGCTTTGTCCAATTCAAGGAGTTGGTTATAATCTTTGAAGCCTGGCATGGGACCAGATTACTCGAGAAACTGTCTTGCCCCAGTTGCATTGACTCATCCCACCCAGTCAGGCAGAGAGTACACATCGCAGGTAGTCCTCGACTTACAACCATTCGTTTAGTGACAATTCGGAGTTACAGCAGCACTGGAAAAAGTCACCTACGACCGTTTTTCATGCTTACAACTGTTGCAGCATCCCCACGGTCACCTGATCAAAATCCAGATGGTTGGTAACCGACTCATGTTTATGACGGTTGGAGTGTTCCCGGGTGTCATGTGATCACCTTTGGCGACCGTCTGATAAGCAAAGTCAATGGGGAAGCCAGATCCGCTTAACAACTGTGTTACTAGTGATTCGCTTAGCAAATGTGGCGAGAAAAGTCGTAAAATGGAGCCAAACTCACTGTCTTGCTTAACGAGAGAAATTTGGGGCTCGGTTTTGGTCTTAAGTCGAGGACTGCCTGTACTTCAGAAATTTTGACTTGCAGAGTTTAGGACAGTGTTTCTCAACCTTGACAATTTTAAGGCATGTGGACTTCAACTCCCAGAATTCCACAGCCAGCATTGCTGGCTGTGGAATTCTGGGAGTTGAAGTCCACATGCCTTAAAATTGTCAAGGTTGAGAAACACTGGTTTAGGAAGAGAGGGTTGTTGTTGTTTTTTTTGCCATTGTCCCCATCTTAGAATAGAATAGAGCTGGAAGGGACCTTGGAGGTCTTGTAGTCCAGTCCCTGCTCGAGCAGGAGAACCTATACCAGGGGTAGGCAACCTTGGCTCTTTTATGACTCGTGGACTTCAACTCCCAGAATTCCTGAGCCAGCATGGCTCAGCTTGGAAACCTCTCCCTTTCCCCTCAGCATGGCTGGCTCAGGAATTCTGGGAGTTGTAGTCCACGAGTCATAAAAGAGCCAAGGTTGCCTATCCCTGACTTACACCATTTCAAACAATGACTGTCTAGTGACTCTAGTCTCTTCTTAAAATCTCCCATGATTTCTGGAGGCAAGCTTGCCCTCAGAGGCAAGCTTGGCCTCTAATCTCCCAGCCTTCTGGAAGAGAATGATGACCTTACTCTGCCAAATCATGTGGGGATCAAAGAGCAGCGTGGAACCTTGGAGGACGTTTCTCTCTCCACCTTTTAACTTCCCCTTAACCTTGTTATTGTTTGCCATTTGGTTTTAATTCTGTTTTGCCTATATCTTTTATGTGATTTTTATGATTTGTTTTATCTGTAAACAGCCCAGTCATTTAGATAATGAGATGGGTGGTGTCTAAATTTGAAGAATATGTAAATAATGGGCAGAGAAAAAGAGGCTCAGGAGAAATCCTTCTTAGGTTCTCAGGCTGTAAAGGAGACAGTGGGAGAGTTGTACTTTCAGACTGCCAAGATTCTCTTAAAGTAGCCTTACAATAAAATCAAATTAGCTGATTGGCCCTGCTTCTTGTCTGGTCTATTGGAAAAGCTGACACCTCCTGCACAATAGAACAGAATAACAGAGTTGGAAGGGAGTTTGGAGGTCCCTAAGTAATATAATAATAATAATAACAATAACAACAACAACAGACAGTAAGTGCCGCCTATGCAAAGAAACTGAAGAAACAGTGGACCACCTGGTAAGCTGCTGCAAGAAGATTGCACAGACTGACTACAAGCAGCGGCATGACAAAGTAGCAACAATGGTGCATTGGAAGATCTGCAAGAAATATCATTTGCCTGTAAGCAAGAACTGGTGGGATCATAAAATAGAGAAAGTCATAGAAAATGATAAAATTAAACTGCTCTGGGACTTNTTGTCGATAAGAAAGACAAAAAAGTCTGGATAGTGGACGTGGCAGTGCCTGGAGACAGCAGAATAGACGAGAAAGAACTGGAGAAGATAACAAAATACAGAGACCTACAAATAGAAATAGAAAGACTGTGGCAAAAGCAAGCAAGGGTAGTACCAATAGTAATAGGCGCCTTGGGTGCAATCTCAAAACAACTGGAGCATCTCTGTGGCAGCTCCTGCCCTCTGGAATGACCTACCCCCCGACCTACGTACAACTACGGACCTGCGCCTCTTCCGCCAAGCCTTGAAAACCCAGCTATTCCATGCAGCCGGCCTGGCGTAGTTTTGATTGGGCTTTGTTAGGGGTTTTATATGGGGCATTTTAGAGCAGGCTTTTTATTCAATATTTATTGTTTTTTATTATTGCCTGTTCACCACCCTGAGTCCCATAGGGGAGATAGGGCGGTATATACATTTAAATAATAAAAAATAAATAATAATAAAAACTTGAACACCATTGACATTGACAAATTTGCCATTAGTCAAATGCAAAAGGCGGCCATACTAGGAACTGCTTCCATCTTGCGACGATATCTGTAATACCATCAAACATCCACATCTGCCTATCCCAGGTCCTTGGTAAGGACTCAATAGGTAGACAAAATGCCAAATCCAGCCTGAACATCTGGCTGATTGTGCGATGATCCATGATAATAATAATAATAACAACAACAACAATAATAATAACAAAGTTGGAAGGGACCTTGGAGGTCATCTAGTCCAACCCCCTGCTCAGGCAGGAAACCCTACACCATTTCAGACAGATGGCTGTCCAGTCTCTTCTTAAAAACTTCCAGTGTTGGAGCCTTCACCGCTTCTGGAGGCAGGTTGTTCCACTGGTTAATTGTTCTAATTGTCAGGAAGTTTCTCCTTAGTTCTAGGTTGCTTCTCTCCTTGATCAGTTTCCATCCGTTGCTTCTTGTCCTGCCTTCAGGCGCTTTGGAGAATAGCTTGACTCCCTCTTCTTTGTGGCAGCCCCTGAGATATTGGAACACTGCTATCATGTCCCCCCTCTGTCCTTCTCTTCATTAAACTAGACATACCCAATTCCAGCAACCGCTCCTTATATGTTTTAGTCCAAGCAGGAAATCCTCCTCTGGATAAATGGTTCTCCAATCTCCTAAAAACCTCCAGTGTTGGGGCACCCACAACTTCTGGAGGCAAGTCTTTCCATTGATTAATTGTTCTAACTGTCAGGAAATTTCTTCTCTACGTGCTAGGTTGCTTCTCTCTTTGATTAAAGGCGGCGCACTTAAAAAATAACTCCAACCCTCGTCTTGCTGTGGTTTTCCTGTTGTGGCCTGAATATTCTACATAGCAGCAGATTGAAGCGGTTGGACTTTACAGTGGTGGTGGTGGTGGTGGTGGTGGGGCTGTACCATCTTCACAGGATTGAGAGATACTATTTTTGATGTTCTCCCAACTATCAAACTTCACAGAAAGTAAAATCCATGAACACAATTGGGAGAAAAAAAACCACCTGTAGTCAGCCACTCCCTCCCTGCCGTGGTACTCGTCCAAATGCAGCAGTGTTGTTTTAATGTAGGGATTTTGAGCATCTTAATCGTTACAAACAATGCATTGCAATCAGTACACATCCAGTACCTCATTTCCATCTTATTCTATTGTTATTATTACCTTGTTGTTATTTTATTGTACAATACAGGCAGTCCTGTATTGTAATAAACTTACAATAGTTTATTTAGTAATTGCTCAAAGTTATAAGGGCACTGAAGAAAGTGACCATTTTTCACAACCTTCCTAGCATCCCCAGGATCATGTGATCAAAACTCAAGATGCTTGGCAACTGGTTCATACTTATGACCACTGCTGTATCCCGAGGTCATGTGGTCACCCTTTGCAACCTTTTGACAAGCAAAGTCAATGGGGAAGACAGATTCACTTAACAACCGTGTTACTAACTGATTAACTGCAGTGATTCACTTAACAACTGTGGCAAGAAAGGTCGTAAAATGGGGCAAAACGTGACAAAGGTCTCACTTAACTACATAAATTTTGGGCTCAATTGTGGTCGTAAGTCAAGGACCACCTGTATACACCACCCAGAGCCCTGTGGCTTATGAGTTAATGATGATGATGTTTTCCATTTAGTTGAGTCCGTTTCTCGGCAATTTTACGGGCCAGGTCTCTCCACATCTTCCCAAACTTCCACATCATCATCACCATCATCATTTTTGTGTATTTTATTATGACTAATAAAATAAATAAAAACGATGTCTATCTTGTCCTTCAGCGGCTCAAAGTGGCCGAGATAACGCTTTCTCCTTCGCCTTTTCCCCCGACTGCAAAAGCTGTATGAGAGAGGCTGAGCTACGTCTAGTTTCATGGAGTGGACCTCAACCCGTCCAACATCTTGGTCACGAGACCGCCCTGGCTCAACCAGAGTCTAATGGAGCTCAGTGCAAGGCATGGAGAAGCCTGGTGCCCTTACCATGATCTCTGCAGGTCGTCAACCAGAGTCTAATGGAGCTCAGTGCAAGGTATGGAAAAGCCTGGTGTTTAACGAAGAGAAGGACGAGGGGGGACATGATAGCAGTGTTCCAACATCTTAGGGGCTGCCACAAAGAAGAAGGAGTCAGGCTATTCTCCAAAGGGCCTGAAGGCAGGACAAGAAGCAACGGGTGGAAACTAACCAAAGAGAGAAGCAACCTAGAACTAAGGAGAAACTTCCTGACAGTTAGAACAATTAACCAGTGGAACAACCTGCCTCCAGAAGCGGTGAATGCGCCAACACTGGAAGTTTTTAAGAAGAAACTGGACAGCCATTTGTCCGAAATGGTATAGGGTTTCCTG
>NW_015392971.1:5441-12376 GCF_001527695.2 Protobothrops mucrosquamatus
AAGCCTCATTCATCACCCTTGTTTAGTGACTGCCTGGTACAGGGACAAAGATGATCAGGGGACTGGAGGCTAAAACATATAAGGAACGGTTGCTGGAATTGGGCATGTCTAGTTTAACGAAGAGAAGGACGAGGGGGGACATGATAGCAGTCTTCCAATATCTCAGGGGCTGCCCCAAAGAAGAGGGAGTCAAGCTATTCTCCAAAGCGCCTGAAGGCAGGACAAGAAGCAACGGATGGAAATTTATGAAGGAGAAAAGCAACCTAGAACTAAGGAGAAACTTCCTGACAGTTAGAACAATTAACCAGTGGAACAACCTGCCTCCAGAAGCAGTGAATGCTCCAACACTGGAAGTTTTTAAGAAGAAACTGGACAGCCATTTGTCCGAAATGGTATAGGGTTTCCTGCCTGAGCAGGGGGTTATTATTATTATTATTGCTGTTGTTGTTGTTGTTGTTGTTACAACAGTGATGAAAAAGTAACTTTGCTAACAAGTCCTCTCATTTATGACTTTTTCAGGTCTGTAAAGCAAAAAAAAAACCCCAAACCCTAAGTAGTAACACATTTGTATTTTGCTTACTTTAATACTTTACTTAAGTATTAACACGCTTGTATTTCCTCCTATCTATCTCATTCCAAAATTAGACTATGTACTGTGTTTTATCTTATCGATACGTTTTATTTTGTTGATCACGTCACAGGACTGATCAATCAATGAACTACTACTATTTCTACAAGTGTAGTTGCGGTACTATTTAGCGATCATTGTAGATTTTAGAAAGAGCCGGCATAGCCATACTCCACTCTGTATCAAGACTGCAGCTGTGGAGTTGGTCAACCCTATTAAGTATCTGGGGGTGCAGGTAACTAACAATCTGACTTGGTTTCTCCACACATCATCCTTAGTGAAGTGTGCAAACCAGTGTTTGCATTTCTTGCATCAGTTGAGGAGAGCACATCTTTCTCCTTCTGTCCTGGCCACTTTTTACCGAGGCACGATTGAGAGCATCTTAACAAACTGCATCACTGTCTGGTTTGGTGGTAGCAGTGCCTCAGATAGAGGGTCCATACAGAGAGTGATAAGGATAACTGAGAAATGATAGAGGAAGCCATTATTCAGAATACTGCTTATAAGAGCTGCGTACTTAGACCTCAGAGATTGTTAGAGACCCCACACACACACTTTACGGTCTGTTTCTGTTGCTCCCCTCTGGGAGGAGGTTTGGAAGTATTTATAGCAGGACTACTAGATTCTGTAATAGCTTTGTTCCCTATGCCATCCGTCTGGTAATCTCGCAAGACTCCTTTTTCTTGCCATGTATATGTATACATCCAAACTAGAGTGTTGTTTCTCTGGGCCACATATGTGTGTGTATGAGAGTATGTGCAAAATTTATTTTATTTGATGTTTTTTTTTGTTATGTTTATGCAGTGTATCTTGGAAGTGGTTACCCTTTGAGAGCTGTATGCAACGAAATCTCATTCTAACATATGCTGATCAGTGTACATTTAAAGTGACAAAGTTATTATTCTATTCTATTTATCAATCAATCAACTACTACTACATCTACAAGTGCAGTTGCAGTACTTATTTAGCGACTGCTTCACTTAATGACCAAGTTGCCGGCTAAATGAGAGCTACCTGTAATAGCGCAATGCGAATGAGTTTCCAATGGAAGAGCCTGCCTTGGTAGACGAAAGAGAATTCCTTTAGGTTTCAGTTGGGATGTGCAAAGAGCATAATTAGTGTCAACCAATGAACGTTTCCGAACAAATCAGGTGAACTTTAAAACCCTGAGAAAGAGACGCGATACCTGATTCGTCCCCCGAAGGACACAGGTTTCTCCAGTTCAATGAGGGAGATATCGTAGTCGTAGAATTCTTGGATGCCCTGAGCTGTCTTGGCTCGAATGTTGTATAATTCATGGTCGATCCGTCTCTTTATCTTTATCCTGATTTCTCCTCCTGCCAAGGGGAGAAAGAATCAGAGATCCTCCATTTTCTTTTTCTACTGTAAAACACTGCATTGAGGAGCTTGGCTGTTTTCTTGCAGACGTTTCATTAACCCAAACTAGATAACCTCATCAGCACTTGAACTACTCGTTACGGACTAACAGTGCTGGTTACCTAGTTTGGGTAATGAAATGTCTGCAAGAAACCATCCAAGCTCAGAGAACACCAAGGACCCCTCCTTTCAAATCTGAGCTACCAGTAGTTTCATCTTTATTGGTAAACGTTACATTGTTGTCAGGAAAAATGGCCTCCCTCTTTTCCTATCATTTCTGGGGGATGACGAGAAAACAGCCAGCATCAATCTGCCAGGGATTTATTTGGTCACAAAGATACCTCAACTTTCCAGTAGAAGAGAATAGCTATACCACAGGGTTGAACTGTGGGGTGGTTGGTGTTCTCTGAGCTTAGGGTTTCCTGCCTGAGCAGGGGGTTGGACTAGATGACCTCCAAGGTCCCTTCCAACTTTATCATTATTATTATCATTATCATTATCATTATCATTATCATTATCATTATCATTATCATTATCATTATTATTATTATTATTATTATTATTATTATTATTATTATTATTATGTGCTCCATATATCTTAGCCTTCTTCATAGAAGGAAACTTCCACCGTGGATGAACTACAGGTCTCTGCTTTGCATACAGTAGATGCAAGACTTGCATTCCTTGTTAGGAATGTCAGCTCACAAAAAAAGAGCAAGCCTTTGAGCTGATGGGCCAAAGATGGACTCCTCACTGCATTATAGTGATCTGAGGGACAAGCTCTACATTCCAATTAATGCAGATGTGCCTCTGTGCATTACCAGGTGTTGGTTTCTTGGTGTCCATTTTTTGTCTCCTGTCCCTTTCGGTGAAGAACAGTAGTTCAATAGACTGCAATTTTGATTATTAGTGAGAAAATATCAACCGTGATTCTCCACCGCTTACCTCTACGTATACCATGGGTTTGTGTGAATGGTATTGTATTTGATTAACAAATCATGGTTAAAATTATGGTAGAAAAAAGAAAGCTCACTAGATAACCTCTGAGATCCTCCCACTATTAAACCATCATTAAACCATCATTAGATAGCCACCACTTGTCCTTTGAGGTAGGTCAGGTGAGGGGAAAAAAACATTGGAAGAATCCAGGAGTGCTACTTTATCATTGCAAAGGAGTGTTTCTCAACTTTGTCAACTTTAAGATGGGTAGACTTCAACGCCCAGAATTCCCCAGCCAGCAGATATGGAAGAATGCTGGCATAATGGCTGGAGAAATTCTGGGCGTTGAAGTCCATCCACTTTAAAGTGCCCAGGTTGAAAAAATCCTGTTGTAGAATATAATCACAGAATCTTGAAAGCCCTTGCCATTTCTTATATGAAAACACAATCACGGTGGGGTTATTATTCTAAGTCCCCTTCTCGTGTCTCCCCTTTTCCCAGGACTCAGTTGCGTTTCATTTTTTTTCCCTTGAGGGCTCCTACGGTATCTATTTTCATCAAGGTGTTCTCCACCTATCCCATTCTGTGTGTGTGATTGTGTATCAGCAAAACTAAAGAAAATGAAACAGAAGGCAAGCCTTGAGTCATTCATCTCCTGACTAACCAGGAGCTTTGTCGAATCAGGCAGGTAAACATTCAGATGGACTTTGCCACAAGGAAGCAATTACTGATTACCTCTATAATTACCATTCTCTTTTTCCATTGGCATGTAAGCACTTTCCACTGAATTGAGGCTACACTGGGTTTTGCAGGATGAGATGTATTAGAAATGTGTGTGTGTGGTGGGGAGAGACAGGATTCTGGTGGTTTTTATGAGGTAAAATGAACCTTAAGTCTTGACCAGAAGGTCTCAAATGAGCCTGAAGGTTTGAATTAAGCTGCCCAGTGTCACTTTAGATAGTGAGATGGGTAACATATAAATTTAATAAACAAACCAACAAACAAATATAATCCCCTGACTCTAAAAATGCAAAAAAAAGGGTGGCTGGGTGTGGAATAGTTGATCCTATCTACCCTAGGTAGGTTCCAAGGCCCACAGAATACAGGTGGTCCTTGACTTACAACAGTTCATTTAGTGACCGTTCAAAGTTGCAACAGCATTGAAAAAAGTGACTTTTGACCGTTTTTTTACATTTATAGCCATTGCAGCATCCCCATGCTCATGTGATCAAAATTCAGATGCTTGGCAACTGCCTCATATTTATGACGGTTGCAGTGTCCCGGAATCACATGATTACCTTTTGTGACCTTCTGACAAACGAAGTCAATGGGGAAGCAAGATTCACTTAAACTACCATGTGGCTAACTTAACAACTGAAGTGATTCCCTTAACAACTGTGGCAAGAAAGTCGTAAAATGAGGCAAAACTCACTTAACAACTGTGTCGCTTAGCAGCAAAAAATTTGGGCTCAATCGAGGACTACCTGTATAGGAATGGAAGGCTGAATGTGATGCATGCGATGCATGGGCTGTGTTTTTTAAATCCCTAAAAACTAATAGCAAATCCACTATTGTGTCTATACCAAGGGTAGGCAACCTTGGCTCTTTTATGACTCGTGGATTTCAACTCCCAGAATTCCTGAGCCAGCATGGCTGGCTCAGGAATTCTGGGAGTTGAAGTCCACGAGTCATAAAAGAGCCAAGGTTGCCTACCCCTGGTCTATACACTGATAGTTCAGTGGAACTAGGATAGTTTGCTGCCTGGAAAAAACAGACAATACATAGTGTCTTATTTCACTTGATTTATAGAAGCCAACCAGATTGGCAATTGGAACTTACTTTAACACTGGCTACCACAAGCGATCCAGCTATAATGTAAGTGTTGCCCAATTGTCAGAACCCATATTCTAAGGGGACTCCTTTCTTGCTTTAAACCCAAACTCTGTTCTCTCTATACTTCTGGGTTCTGCCATGCTCCTGGAGGGGAGGGGGGGAAAGCACTGCGGGGTATTGCTATATTTTCCTCTGTCACTACACGTGAATCTAGCATTTCATACTGGAATGGATTTTTCTGAAATTCTATCCCCCGACTAAATGCAGGAAAACAATGCCTCAGAATCACTGAAGAAGGGAAGACCACACAACTATGCTAGAACCACGATAGAATGCATGCTTTTTTTAAAAAAAATGTAGCATCTTACCTAGAACCACAATCCAATTAGACGTATTTTTCAAGTGGTTGAAGCAGTGAGCAGCTGTTAGAACCCAGGTACTGGAAATCAAGGCACCTCGACAAGTAGAATCCATATGATGCTAGAGCAAAATTTAAATTCAACATACGGTTAACGCCCCAGAATTATGTCCTAGGTTAGAGGTCCCCAACTCCCGGGCTGTGGCCCACTACCGGGCCACGGCCTGTTCAAAACCAAGCCAAAGGAGAAATGGCAAGCACTTGGCACAAAGCTCCACTCACGTGAGCAGAGGGAGCTTGAACTCGCACGAATGGAGCTCCGTGCATGAGCACCTTCTGCTCACATGAGTGGAGCTTTGTGAGTGAGCAACAGGCACTTTCACACGAGTGGAGGGTGTGCACCTGCACCGCTCGCACAAATGGAGCTGTGCACACATACATGAGTCTGCCACTCACTCGCCCGCCCGCCCCAGGCTGGGCCACCAAGCTGGAAAGATTGGGGGCCGCTGTTCTAGGTCATCCTTCCTCGACTGAGGGGCTCTCCAGATTCCCATCCTTTAACCATTCAACGGGACCAAATATCAGGGATAAAACAAGTTAATTGCAGGTGGGGCCCACATTCCTGTTAGCCCCTACAGAAATCTGGGAAGAGGAAAGAGACCACAGAGACTTGGGTGGGTGATGGTGGAGAAGAATAGTCTGTACTCACTGGGTTTTGGAGACGCACGTGCCACGGATTCTTCTGATCCCATCTAGCATTGTCCGAGTAGTTTGCTAAACCACAAATGTCCTCCAAATCTCTAGGATCTAAGATAGTTAGAAAGCTAAAGAATCTGGGGGAAAACTGATCATCATCAATCTTGCCACTTGCCCCCCTTGGTTGTATGTTCTTTCTACACAGACTTTCAAGATCTATCACTCTTTGAGCACACCAACACAAATGCATCTTTTGTCCAAAGGCCCCCATTGGCCTTGTTTAAGTGGCAAAATTTTTCATGTTACCAGAAATGAGGTTGTGATATTAACTTTGATATGGGGAAAATCAAACTATGTTATTTTGATAATCTCAATCTCTCTCTCTCTCTCTCTCTCTCTCTCTCTCTCTCTCTCTCTCTCTCTCTCTGTGTGTGTGTGTGTGTGTGTGTGTGTGTATGTGCGTGCGCACACACACGGCCTTGAGTCAGTATCAATTCTTGGCAACTACCTGCTCTCTGCAGATTTCTTGGAGATATTTTTCAGATGTGATTTGCCATTGCCTGCTTCTTAGGGCTGAGAGAAATAGACTGGCCCAAGTGTCATGTGTCTGATTAACGAAACACTTAAAAGGACTTTCAGGCATATTTTTCCTAAAAGCATTTATTAAGGTTACAGAGACGTCAGTACAGCATGGTGGAAATGCTTAGGTCTGGCTTCTCTTCCGTTATGCATAACATTCCAAGCATTTCCCACTCCCTTATTGTAGGGTCATGGTTCACATCTTCCAATCAACTTGGAAGATGTGATTTACTTCCGGTTTCTTTCTCCCTCCCAGGCTATCCTTATGCTCCTCCCTCTTTCCCAGTTGCTGGTTTAACTATATAAATACCAGACAGTTCTGCATATTGTCAAAGCAAGAATATACAGTATTTGCAGCGTTGACACCAAGCTCACCCAGCTGAGTTCATACCCCAGGTAGAACTAAAATTCACAGTCTCTTAGTTTCTAGCCTGGTGCCTTAACCAGTGCACCAAACTGGCTCTCTTATTTTACATTTACATGATGCATTTCCAGCACTGCAAAAAGCAGGTTTCGTTTCTATTT
>NW_015392971.1:13055-18103 GCF_001527695.2 Protobothrops mucrosquamatus
GGCTGAGTCAACCTTGTCAGAACTGAACTACTAGCAGCAGGCAGAATTAGCCTGCAATCCTGCATTCTAACCACCGCGCCACTGTGGCTCTTCAGTCCTCAACTTACAACTATTCATTTAGCGATCATTTGAAGTTAGAACTGAATTTTAATGTTAATGTTGATTATCTTAATATTGTAATATTTTATCTTGTTTTTACTTTGCTGTACGCCTCGTGAAGTTGCCTCTAGGTGAGATGGGCAGCATGTATATACTCCCACAGTTGGCACAAGGTGCTGAATATTGGGTAGATGCACCAACCCTTTGCCCTTTGCCCCTTGCATCCCCATCCCTGGTAAATAAGATAGATCCTACATACCCAACAAATCTTCAAAAGCTTTCTTGAGCTCCTGTGGATTTTCCATCACAAAGACATGCCTTTCCCCTGACTTCTTTGATGCAATCTCATTCATGGCAGTCAAGTCAACGTTGAGGTTCCCAATGCCAAAAACATAGATATCTGAACGAAACAACAACAGGACATGCACTGATGATGTTACCTAGTTGGGTAAAGAAATGTCTGCAAGAAAACAACCAAGGACCCCTCAACAGGACGTATGGTAGCCTGGAACATTCTGGAAGAGAAGACAGGACAGTCCCCAAATCTTATCAAGGGATTCTTTCAGTTTTATCAAGCCAGTTAAATAGCAGTGAAATTCAAGGGTGAATGGGCTGGATGCACTGAAAGCCATAAGAAATAAGAAAAATAAGAGCTTGACCCTTTCGAATTCATTTTGAGGGAAACTAAGCAGACAGGAGATTTCCAGCAAACCTGTGATGAATCCAGCAGGGGTTTTATACTATATTTTAAGACCTCCGAGAACATTTGCAGTGACCTAAAATGTTATTACTTTTCTCTGTGAGTTGCTCAGGAAAATACTTTAACTGAAATGACTTTTCCTGGAGAGACGCAGGAGTGATTGCATTTTCTATTTTCAATTATTGCTGCATGAAGTACTGGCCTGGCTTTTTAACAATTGTTCCTGCTGTTTTCCAGCAACAGCTTTATCTCTTTAAGAAGAAACTGGACAGCCATTTGTCCGAAATGGTATAGGGTTTCCTGCCTGAGCAGGGGGTTGGACTAGATGACCTCCAAGGTCCCTTCCAACTTTATCATTATTATTATTATTATTATTATTATTATTATTATTATTATTATTATTATTATTATTAGTAGTAGTAGTAGTAGTAGTAGTAGTAGTAGTAGTAGTAGTAGTAGTAGTATTGCTCTATTTGGGCAGCCTCTTTATCTGAGTTGCTTCTTCTAGTATGTTAGTCATAGATGAGCTGCTAAATTACTTACTTCCCTATTGGCCCTAATGGGCAGCACATCTCCTGAGTTTTAGAAAAGAGTTGGCAAAAATAAATAAATAAAAATAAATATAAAATAATAAAATAAAGAATGTTGAAATATTTCATTTAACAATAGCTGGAACAGTAAAGTGGATAATGGGCTAAAACACGCACAGTGGTAGTTGATTGATTGGAGTGTATGGGCTCCTGCATGAGGCAATCTACGTTTTGATTGGTTGCTGGGTGTAAAGGGGGCGTTTCCCTTTTTCCCCCACCTTTTTCTTCTGTGAGCCCTGTACGGAGTGTACGCTTTGTGATTTACCTCACAATGCTCCTGTTTGCCTGGCTATCTTGACTGATGTAAAGATGGATGTTAAATATATTTATTTATATAAAACTACACGTCCGTGACAGCGTCTATCTATGACTTCATTTGGACACCTGCTATGCAATTCCTTGACAATAAATAAATAAAATCTTGTATATTTTGGAGAGCATTTACCATGGGTTGGACCCCGAGCTACAACCCTCCCCTGACAGTGGAAAGTGAAAGTGAAAGTAAAGCTTTTCTGCAGAACTGAGAAAGTGATGCTTCACAGTGAAGCTGACCTCAGCTTTTCATGACACTTGGATTTTGTGAGAGGTTGAGGAAGTGAGTGGGGTCAGGGTGAGGAAAAGATGTTTGGTTTATCTAGAACAGGCAGACTTGCGACGTCACGTGGCGTTGCGCGATGTAGCATGACTTTTTCCCCATTGCCGGCAATGGGGTGGGTGCAGTTTTGGCGTGACGCATACAGCCTGTGGGCCGGCAGTTTGACATGCCTGATCTAGAAGAAGCAATTTGAGAGAAGCAAAGAAGTCCAGATATTAGAGGTAACCTGGGAAAAAAAGCATTTCAAGAGGAGAAAAAAGTGATTTATTGAGGATCGTCTCATAACAATTGGAGAAAATTAAGTCTTGTGGCTTCATAAAGGTTAATACATTTATTTTGCTTTCTGCGGTGAACTCTAGGCCGCAACAGCTAAGCTATACAGGTAGTCCTCTACTTATGACCAGAGTTATGACTGACCAAAACAGGGGGCTTATGACCCAGATTCAAAATTCTGACAGTCGCACCCACTCCACAGTCAGGTGACAAAACTTTGGGCACTGGGCAATATGATTACATATACAGCCCTTTACAAAGTCCTGCATTCACGTGACCACATTTTACAACAATTTTGCCCAAAGCTGGCACTTCTAGTTTTTGGCAAAACCAAAAGTGAACCATTTCTTCACTTAAGAACCACAGCTTTTGCATAATGACCATGGCATCTGCTTTACGACTACTGCAAAAAAGGTCATAAAATTGAGTCAGTCATGTGACCGACTCATTTTAGGATTCTCGTGAGATAGGACCATAATGGCCAAGCTCCATTACGGTCATATGTCGAGGATTGCCAGTAGTGGGTTTTCAACTGAGCAGTAGTTATACAGAGGTTCAGTCTGCTGTGGGAAAATAAGGTTCTTGAGGGGAAGGTTGCTATCGCAAAGTAACACAATTCATTCTTTTGAAAAATCAAGCATTTTCTTGACTCACCGAGATAATCGTTTCTGTTTTTTCTCACATTCACCATACCTTCTATGCTGCGTACCGCCAGTTTGGGAGAAGCCCCAAGATTGGATTTTCCTGAAGACAAAAAAATAAAAAATAAAAAATTAGAGGACAAAATCGAAGAGTAATTCCCAACTCATGTGCTTACAGCAAAACAAGTGAGCCAAGAGGAATAAGTTGTGGAAAACTCAAGGATGATCATACATTGAACTGGCCTTGTGTTCTTAAATGAAAAAGAAAAATTATGCAAGCTAAGAAAAATGAAAAGAAAAGAAAAATCGCTTTGATTGATAGGCTGGAGTCTGGCTTTGAAACACAAGGAGATTTCAGACTGAATTTCTATCTAGTGGGGGCTTTTCAAGGCCACAAGCAGAAGGTGTTTCCCTCACAGATGATCAGTTAGAACTGAAGAAGGTTCATGGGTGAGAAGAGAAACATTTTCAAAGAAAATGTTTTAAGCATGCGTGTGTTTTAAGTCCAGTTGCCTTTTGGAAAAGCATCTTTGGGACAGCCATGACCTGGATGACTGAGAATCTCCATAGACATTCCGACGTCTGTCACATTAAAACACACACATGCCTAAAACTGGGCAGCAATTTTTGAAAGCACAAGCATTCTGGGAAGGTGGTTGTATACCACATCGTAAAATCAATTCTGAAATTATGAGGATTAGGTCTTCCTCCACCCCACCTCCCCCAAACCCCTGGGGAATTGGAAGAAAAGAGAATCGGAAAAATGAGCTGTCCTCCTCAATCAATTCTTTTGAAAGGTATATAGATGTTCATGTCTATGTGCCTGTTGGTGGCCGATTTGCCTGAATGCCGGGCTTCCAGGAATTCTCTAACATTTTTGAACTTGGCATGATCTAGGATGTTCACAGTTCCCCAGTTGAAACTATGGTTAATTCTGTCCATGTGTTGATAATTATCATACAGCTTTTGAATAAATATTTTTCTTTTCTAATATTTCTTATATATTTAATATAATTTATATATATATATTATAGTCAAGTTTATTATTGTATGTCAGAGTTAAAGTATGTTAATTTTGTTTGTATTATGAATGGATAGCTTAATTTAGACTTGGGATGTTATGTATTTATCCCTGTACTCAGTTCTGGGAAGTCCGGGGAGGGAGGGGGGAAGGGGCTGAAGGGGTAGAATTATATAAAATTTGGTGTATTTATAAATATAATGTAAATGTTTGTCTTTAAGAAGAGGAGATGATCGGCTAGTACCCCCAAACTGCATCCGAGGTGGTGGAAAAGAAGGTGATGGGATGTGTAGGATAGTTGGAAAGGAGGAAAGAGGAGAGGTGGTGGTTAAGAGGGGGAGGAAGGGAGAGGGAAGTAGGTAGGAAGGTTGAGGGAGTGTGGATGCAGGGGGGGGGGAACCGCCGATTATTTCTGAATACTTACTGAGTAGGCTTTTTATGTGTTTGTTTTTCTAATGAAATGCACCATATTTGTATTATTTGTTCATATGTTTATTTGAAAAATTAATAAAAATTTGTAAAAAAAAAAAAAAATTCTGTCCATGTGTTGTGCAATTAAAGACTTTGCAACATATCTTCTGATTGCAAGTTGGTATTCACGGTTGCGCTCTGCTAGTCTCCTGCCTGTTTGTCCCATGTAGTTGTTGTTACAGTCTTTACACTGTATGCTGTAGATCAGCAATCCCCACCTTGGCATGGCACGGGGGGGGGGAGGGAAATGGCAGGCACACGTGCGCCCCCACAGCTCCATTTGTGCAAGCGGCATGCACGTGCACCCCCACTCACACGAATGGAGCTTCACATGTGAGCAGAGGGTGCTTACACTCATGCACGAAGCTCCACTCACACAAAAGGCAGGCACTTCCACTCACACGCAAAGCTCCACTCGCGCGAACGGAGGGCGCTTGTGCTCGCGCGCCATGCTCCACTTAATAATAATAATAATAATAGTAAAGTTGGAAGGGACCTTGAAGGTCATCTAGTCCAACCCCCTGCTCAGGCAGGAAACCCTATACCATTTCGGACAAATGGCTGTCCAGTCTCTTCTTAAAAACTTCCAGTGTTGGAGCATTCACCGCTTCTGGGGGCAGGTTGTTCCACTGGTTAATTGTTCTCACTGTCAGGAAGT
>NW_015392972.1:0-2953 GCF_001527695.2 Protobothrops mucrosquamatus
TACCTCAAAGGGCAAGTCTTCTGCTTGGAGATCCACCCTTTGACTTCGGAGTGCTACTATTATACCCAAGCGAGTGAGTCTGCTGACCCAGGGGAGTCAATGCCGTTGGGTCATTATTGTTGGGTGCAATTGTGAGTCCACCTTTCTGCCTAGAGCAAGGATGTCCAGTCTTGGCAACTTGGAAGACCTGTGGACTTCAGCTCCCAGAATTCCCCAGCCAGCTATGCTGGCTGGGGAATTCTGGGAGCTGAAGTCCACAGGTCTTCAAGTAGCCAAGGTTGGACGCCCCTGGCTTAGAGGACGCTCAAGTGATTCACCAGACAAAACCAAAGATGGACACTGACGTTCTTGTCAAACCAGCGACTGAGCTACAGAAGAAGTTGGGTGGAAGAGGAAGAGTAGGATTCTTATTACGAAAGTAGAAAGATCTGTGGCCAAGTCCAGCTCTTGAAGGGGGTCTTTCCACATCCACACGCCCCTCAAAACCAAGAGTTTAAGTTGTGCCTCCGAACAATGGGATGCCTTGTATAGCTTGGAGAGAACAACACCAAGGATAGGAAAGGTCTTTCCGGGATGCCTCACAAAGGGATTCTGAAATGACAGCGTCCCTTTCAGGGGAGGGGGTCTTCCTACTGACTTTGTTGTCTGGGCCAGTTCATTTGTAGAATAATACGGTTGGAGGAGACTTGGAGGTCTATCTAGTCCACAGGTCGGCAACCTGCGGCTCCAGAGCCGCATGTGGCTCTTTGAGCCTTCCCCTGCGGCTCCCAGCCTCCTCTGCCATTTGCAGAGAGAGACAGAGACAGAGAGAGGCACTTGAGCTTCCCTTCTCTCTCTCTCTCTCTCTCTGTGTGTGTGTGTGTGTGTGTGTGTGTGTGTGTGTGTGTGTGTGTGTGTGTGTGTAAGTAAAAAAGAGAGTGGACTCACGGTGTTCTCCGAGGAGCTGAAAAGCTTACTGGGCGGGGCTCCTTCCTTTGCTGCGTCTCTGCAGGAAGCAGGAAGGGCAGGAGAGAGCTAGCTAGCCCAACTATGCTGGTTCAGGAATTCTGGGAGTTGAAGTCTTTGAGTCATAAAAGAGCCCAGGTTGCCTACCCCTGAGCTTGTTGGAGAACAGCTTGAAGCCAGCTTGCCAGGTGAGCAGAAGATCGGAGAGAGAGAGAGAGAGAGAGAAAGAGAGAGAGGGAGAGAGAGAGGGAGGGAGAGAGGAAAGAGAAAAATAGAAAGAGGGAGAGGAAAAAGAGAGAGAGAGGAAGAGGAAAGAGAGAAAGAGAAAAAGAGAGGAGAGAGGGGGGGGGAAGAGGACTGGCAGATCAAGGGCAGAAAGAGAGAGGGAGAGGGAGAGAGGGGGGGAGAGAGAGACAGAGAGAGACCCTTTTGACATCCAAAATGAAGATAACACTGCATATATCCTTTTTTATCTTTATGTTATGTGTGTGTGTGTGTGTGTGTGTAAGTAAAAAAGATAGTGGTGAAAAGGATATATGCAGTGTTATCTTCATTTTAGATATCAAAAGGGTTTTGCGGCTCCCAGTGTTTTGTTTTCGGTGGGAAACGGGTCCAAGTGGCTCTTTGAGTGTTTTGGGTTGCCTACCCCTGATCTAGTCCAACCCCCCCCCACTCAAGCAGGGTACCCTACACTCTTCTGGACAAATGGCTGTCCAGTCTCTTCTTAAAAACTTCCAGTGTTGGAGCATCCACAGCTTCTGGAGGCAGGTAGTTCCACTGGTTAATTGTTCTAACTGTCAGGAAGTTTCTCCTTAGTTCTAGGTTGCTTCTCTCCTTGATCAGTTTCCATCCGTTGCTTCTCGTCCTGCCTTCTTCAGGGGCTTTGGAGAATAGGGTGACCCCCAATTCTTCTTTGTGGCAGCCCCTCAAATACTGGAATGCTGCTATCATGTCCCTCTTTTCTCTAGATTGGCCAAACCCAATTCCTGCAACCGTTCTTTGTATGTTTTGGCCCCTTAATCATCTTAGCTCGGTGGTGGCGAACCTGTGGCACGCGTGCCAGAGGTGGCACTCAGAGCCCTCTCTGTGGGCACGTGCGCCATTGCCCCAGCCCTGCCACCCCCTCATCAGCAGCCCCCCCGGAGGAGAGTCACCCCCGGGCGTGGAGCAGTGCAGCCAAGCACATTGCAGCTGGGCAGCAGGGACAAGACTCCGCCCTCGCGCCCCGTCGCATGCAGATGATGCTGTGGAGCGCGGATGGAGGCCGTGTCCACCATGGCGCTGCAGGGCCGCTTGAGCGATCTGTGGTGGACCGTGGAAGTGGTGGGTGGCCTGGCAGGTGGGGCAGAAGGGCGGGGGGGTTTGGGGCACTCGGTCTCTAAAAGGTTCGCCATCACTGTCTTAGCTGCTCTTCTCTGCCCTCTTTCCAAAGTCTAAACATCTTCTTTATATCGTGGTGACCAGAATTGGAAGCAGTGTTCAAAGTGTGACCTCAGCGGTGCAGTCTAGAGCTGTATTTTCACTTCCTGTGACCTTGAAACTATCCCTCTGTCGAGGCAACCTAGCCCTGCGTTGAGAGATCCGAGCCGTGAGCTGTGTTCAGGCGTCACTGATCGGAGCACTGAGCAAATGGGTCCCTACGGACCGCCTGTGTCTAACCTTCCTTCTTCCCCGCCTTCTTTCTTTTTTTTACAAATTTTTTATTAATTTTTCAAATAAACATATGAACAAATAGTACAAATATGGTGCATTTCATTAGAAAAACAAACACATAAAAAGCCTACTCAGTAAGTATTCAGAAATAATCGGCGGCAGGGCTTTTTTTCTCGGAGAAAAGGTGGCGGAACTCAAACCTGGCCACGCCCTCATCAAACCCTAGGACCGCCCCTTTAGAGAACAGGAATGCAAGTAAAATTTGGGAGGGGCTATTTCCGGTGTGGGAGGGGCTATTTCCGGTGCGGCCGGCCCGGAAAAAGGTGCCGGAACGCGGTTCCGCCGCGTTCCGGCT
>NW_015392972.1:4920-7724 GCF_001527695.2 Protobothrops mucrosquamatus
AACGAGACCTTCCAGTTCCTCTTCTGGACCATGCTGGGCATGGAGGAACACAACGTGGTTGACATGCCCCAGTTCTTCGTGGCTGAGCTGGTGGGCCGGGTGCTCTACGGCATCTTCACCATCGTCATGGTGGTCGTGCTCCTCAACATGCTCATCGCCATGATCACCAGCTCGTTCCAGAAGATCGAGGCAAGTGTTCGCCAGGGATGGAAACACCAGAAGCTGGATATTTATCTATTTACTTACCAATAGTTCGGGGAGGTGAACATACCCAACATATCTTCCTTCCTTCTATTTCCCCCACAACAGCCCTGTGAGGCGGGTTGGGCTGAGGGAGAGGGACTTAAAATCTCAGTCCAGGCAGTCCTCAGTTTACAACCGTAATGAAGCCTGCACCTCAAGGTCAAAAATCACGATAGTTGTGAAGTGGGCCATCCTATAGCCAACCTGATTTTGTGAACTTTTTGCATGGTTGTTAAGCAAGCACCACAGTCATTAAACGGACCAATTGTTCCCTAGGGGCGGGTTTTGCTGAAAACTAGAACTCAATGCCAGTTTTTGGCAAAACCTGGTTATGTGACCGAGGGACACCGCGAACGGACAGTTGCTAAGTGCACAAAAGGTGGTCACGTGACCTTGGGGGGGAGGCAGCCATGGGAACTTTGGAACCGGGTCATAAGTAGCCCTGGGGAGGGGTTCCGTCGTAACTTGAAATAGTTGCTGAGAGATCAGTTGTAAGTCCAGGACCGCCTGTACAACCACTGAATTAACAAATTTGAAAATGTGAAATCCTGTTCATGTGAAATTAATACACGCGGCAGTCCTTAAATATTGCCCGTATTTGATGGGGCTTCCATCCTGGCAATAATAATAATAATAATAATAATAATAATAATAATAATAATAATAATAATAATAATAATAATAATAATAATAATAATAATAATAGTAAAGTTGGAAGGGACCTTGGAGGTCATCTAGTCCAACCCCCAGCTCAGGCAGGAAACCCTATACCATTTCGGACAAATGGCTGTCCAGTCTCTTCTTAAAAACTTCCAGTGTTGGAGACGGGAGGGAGGGAAGGAACGAACGAACGAACGAAGGAAGGAACGAAGGAAGGAACAATAACAGAATAACACAGTTGGAAGGGACCTTGGAGGTCTTCTAGTCCAGCCCCCTGCTCAAGCAGGAGGCCCTGTACTACACCATTTCGGACCAATGGCTGTCCAGTCTCTTCTTAAAAACTTCCAGTGTTGGAGCATTCACAGCTTCTGGAGGCAAGGAGTTCCAATGGTTAATTGTTCTGACTGTCAGGAAATTCCTCCTTAGTTCTAGGTTGCTTCTGTCTTTGGTTAGTTTCCACCCGTTTCTTTTTAGGGTCATCTCTAAACACCTTTGTGTCACATTTATTTTTATTTTTTTTTGTTATATTTATTTTCTTCTATCAACAAAAGTAAAATACAGAAAAATAAAAAAAACTAACATCCAACACTAACAACGAGAAAGAGAAAAAATCTTGTGTACAAAAAAAAGGGAAAATAAAATAAAAATCCCAAAGGTCAAATAGATCTACCATTAAGGTGAATATTTGTGTCCTAGGATAATGTTGCAGGATCCAATCTGAGTCGGTCCCAGGGACTAGAAGTTTAACCTTCCGAGCTTTCGGACTGGTCCTGGATCCCCCATCCTCAGGAATCTTCTCTTCAGCTAGAAGACGGTCTCCAGCGTGACTCCGAAAGCTTAGAAGACAAAACGTCTAGTCCCGGTGACCGACCCAGATTGGATCCTGCAGATCTAACATTAAATGTCAAGAATCCACTCCGGCTGGATGCTGAAAAGTAAATTTAAAAAAGTGGAACCGCTTCCCTCCGGACGTTGTGGCTGCTCCGACAATGGAGGTTTTTAAGAAGAGATTGAACAACTATTTGAAATGGTAGAGGGTCTCCTGCTTGAGCAGGGGGTTGGACTAGATGACCTCCAAGGTCCCTTCCAGCTCGGTTATTCTGTTATTCTGAATGGTCTAGACCAGGGGTAGGCCACCTTGGCTCTTTTATGACTCGTGGACTTCAACTCCCAGAATTCCTGAGCCAGCCATGCTGAGGGGAAAGGGAGAGGTTTCCAAGCTGAGCCAGGCTGGCTCAGGAATTCTGGGAGTTGAAGTCCACGAGTCATGAGGGGGGGGCCATAGTTCCCCCATGCTGGCTCAGGAATTCTGGGAGTTGAAGTCCACGAGTCCTAAAAGAACCAAGGTGGCCTACCTCTGGTCTAGGCTCTCCTGCTTGAGCAGGGGGTGGACTAGAAGACCTCCAAGGTCCCTTCCAGCTCTGTTATCCTGTTAAAAACTGATAAGCTCTCCTCCCCCGTGTCGCATTCATTTCTGGGAATCTCCCCCACCCCCCTCTTTTCCACAGAACGACGCTGACGTAGAGTGGAAATTTGCACGCTCAAAACTCTACCTGTCCTTCTTCCGGGAAGGTTTAACCTTGCCGGTTCCCTTCAACATCATCCCGACGCCCAAATCCATCTTCTACACTGTCAGGTATGGGGGGGGTGCATGGAAGAGGTCGGCCGCACGGTCCCCTCCTCTGAACCGGTCCCCTGCCCCACGTCTTCCTGGCTAAGCCTTCTCTCCTGATTTTTCACCGTTTAGGGGCTCCTTTCGCTTCCTGTGCTGTTCCAAATCGAAGAAGAGTCAGAAATACCCGCCAATCAACACCATCGTAAGTTTCCCCTCTCCGAGCTTCAGAAGGTCCATTCGCCCGGCTTTCCCGGCAGGAGGGTGCGCCCACTCCCTCTTTAAACGG
>NW_015392972.1:8607-12090 GCF_001527695.2 Protobothrops mucrosquamatus
GGGGGGAGGAGGAGGAGGAGGAGGAGGAGGAGAATTATAGGGTCCTGGGTGCTCTCTGAGCTGGGAGGTTTTCTCGCAGACGTTTCATGACCCAACTTGGTAACTTCATCAGTGTTAGGAAGGGTTGGCTCTCTGCAAGCAAGCTATTTGTATATAAACAGAGAGCAAACAACACTCAGCAACAAAACAACAAAGCTCAGAGTGCACCAAGAACCCCGCCAACTAATGCGGTGTGTGTTTGCGTGCGAATGTGAGTTTAGATAATAAAAAAAGTTTAGGAAGCAGGGAAGAGAGAAGCAAGGGGGGACTCAAAGCTCCTCAAACTCAAGACGGGACGGTTTTGCAGGCCCTGTTTGGAACTCAGCGCCCCTGGCTGGGTCCCCAGCGTGCTTCCTGCGGGCAGAAAGAACCCCCTTGACCTGGGCTTTTCCCTTCCAGAGCAACCCCTCGCTGGAAGAAGGGGGCACCCGGACCGAGGGCCGCGTCTCCTATCGGCGTCAGGTGCTCAAGGCGCTGGTGCAGCGCTACATCGATACGGCCAGGCGGGAGCTTGAGGAGAGCCGGAGGAAGGGTGAGGGTCTTTGGGGAGGCCCACTCGGAGGCTAAGAGTGCCGGGGGGGGCAGGCTTTGGGCGCTGCTCCCCGAATGAGTTTCAAACGTTCCGGGTGCACATCGCCCCCCCTTTTGAAGCATGTCCTGTGTGACTCTGGGAGGCATTTGGTGGGGGGGTCTCCTTGGGGTGGTCCTGTGCACGAAGGCAAGGAGAAGGCGGCCACCATTAAGGAACCCCGTGCTGGGAGGCGTATCTCGTTGGGTGCTGGGCCAGAGGTGGGATTCAAATACGTAAACAACCAGTTTTCTGCATGGATGCCACTTCCGGAAGTCTGTCGTGGGCCTAGACTTCCGAGGCCAAGAACGGACTTCCGGAAGCAGCATCCAGGCACTTCCAGAGGGCCGTTCTGGGCCTTGCAAAAAAGGCCTAGGGCAGGGGTAGGCAACCTCGGCTCTTTTATGACTCGTGGACTTCAATTCCCAGAATTCCTGAGCCAGCATCGCTCAGTTTGGAAACCTCTCCCTTTTCCCTCAGCATGGCTAGCCAGGAATTCTGGGAGTTGAAGTCCACCAGTCATGAAGGGCCTAGTTCAGGGGTAGGCCACCTTGGCTCTTTTATGACTGGTGGACTTCAACTCCCAGAATTCCTGAGCCAGCCATGCTGAGGGGAAAGGGAGAGGTTTCCAAGCTGAGCCAATCTGGCTCAGGAATTCTGGGAGTTGAAGTCCAGGAGTCATGAAGGGGCCAAAGTTTCCCCCATGCTGGCTCAGGAATTCTGGGAGTTGAAGTCCACTAGTCATAAAAGAGCCAAGATTGCCTATCCCTGTCATAGGTAGTCTTTGGCTTTATTTACTGACTGTTCGAAATTATAAGGGTGCTGAAAAAGGTAACTTTTATGACCGTTTTTCACACCTAACGACCACTGCAGTATCTCCACAGTCACGTCATCAACATTTAGAGGCTTGGCATTTGACTCATATTTATGACGGTCGCAGTGTCCCGAGGGGGGGTCACATGATCTCCTTTTGTGACTTTCTGACAAGCAAAGTCCGTGGGGGAAGCCAGATTCACTTAACAACTGTTACACACTTAACAACTGCAGTGTTCATTTAACAGCTGTGGCAGAAAGGGTCATAAAACGGGGCAAAACTGACAACTACTGTCTGGGGGGTGGTTAGCCAAGGGCTGCATCTGGGTTGGGAGACGAAGCCTCGGCCTTCTCCTGTGCCCACCCGCCCTTTCTTGCCTCCTGATTTAATAATAATAATAATAAAGTTGGAAGGGACCTTGGAGGTCATCTAGTCCAACCCCCTGCTCAGGCAGGAAACCCTATACCGTTTGAGACAAATGGTTGTCCAGTTTCTTCTTAAAAACTTCCAGTGTTGGAGCCTTCACTGCTTCTGGAGGCAGGTGGTTCCACTGGTTAATTGTTCTCACTGTCAGGAAGTTTCTCCTTAGTTCCAGGTTGCTTGTCTCCTTGATGAGTCTCCATCCGTTGCTTCTTGTCCTGCTTCTTGTTCTGGCCCACAGATCTGGGGAACCGCCTGACCGAGCTGAACAAGTCCGTGGTGCGTCTCCACACGGAGATGAAGCACCTCCGCCAGTCGGTGGCCGTGGGCGGGGTGGCCAGCAGCCCCATGGACGGGGCCAGCGTCCTGCGCAAGTACATCATGAAGGTGCGCAACAGCTTCCAGAACTACGAGCCCGATATGGGGGGCTCCGGACAGGGCTCCCCTGTGGAGGTGGTGGTGCACCCGGACATGTCCCTCATCGGGGAAGGCGCGCTGCCGATCCTTCAGGAGGAGAAGCAGGGCCAGGTGGAGGGCGAGGCAGAGGCAGAGGCAGAAACGGGGGCCGAGGCCAAGGATGAGACGGGGGCCGAGGCCGAGGATGAGACGGGGGGCGAGGCCGAGGATGAGACGGGGGGCGAGGCCGAGGATGAGATGGGGGGCGTGATGGGGGCTGAGGAGGAGGCTGAGCTGGGCCTTCCTGAGTACGAGCCTCAGGAGGACACCGAAGCGAGGGACGGTCAAGCGCCAGAATCCTGACCCACCACTGGGCAGGAGGGCGCTTCGACGTCTATCAAAAGGATGGCCGTGGCCCCTCTCTGACCACCACATGCTTCACCAAGCAGCCATCCTTTGGGGGGACGATCCAGACCCCTTTCCAGAGGTTTTCTTGGGGGGGGCACAAATAGGGCTGGGTATCCTCTTTGGCAACACAGGGGAGGCTCTCTAGGCAGGTCCTGCTGTAGTTGTGCTATTATTGCAAACACACTTAGAAGAAGAAGACGTTGCGTCCTCGCCGTTTATTCTGGGACGAGGTTTTCTTGCTCCCGTAATGAGGACAGTTTGGGAGGATCTCCAGCAAATAAACAAATTTATCAACTGCTCTGCGCGGAGCGTCACTTATTTCACTGAACTTGCTGTAAACTGTGAGCTGCTCAGGGTGGCCTTGAACTGCGAGGTGGGTGACAAATACATTTGATAACTGACTAAGTAAATAAGTAAATAAATAAAATAGTTACCAAATGTTTACCTGCTTCGGTGCCTGTTTTATTCTTTTATGCGGTGCAATAAAGTTTGCTGTTTATGCATTGCAGTGTACGATTAAAAATTAAGATTTCCACCGACATCTTTGCACATGTGGATACATACAAATGTGGGGAAAATGCGGTTTGATGGAGAAAGACGGTGATGGATTCAACTTGGAAACTATTAATAGATTAGAATGAGCCAAATCCAACAATGCTAGCAAATTCCTGGATGCTTGGCGTTCAGACAAATCAATCGTCAAGAGGCACACAAACCACATTTACTGGCCATTTCAAAGAGACAATAAAAAAGCTAAGAAGGAAACAAAAATACCAGAACAGGTCCTCTCCAGCAGCCGACACCCAGATAAGCAGGGATTAACTCCAGACAAATAATC
>NW_015392972.1:12462-16163 GCF_001527695.2 Protobothrops mucrosquamatus
TCCTCCTCCTCCTCCTCCTCCTCCTCCTCCTCCTCCTCCCCTCTAGCATGGATGATGTTGCCTAACTGGGTCATGAAACATCTGCAAGGAAACCACCAGCCTCAGAAAGCACCAAGGACCCCCCAGTCGTCATCGTCTTCTTCTTCTTCTTCTTCTTCTTCTTCTTCTTCTACTTCTTCTTCTTCTTCTTCTTCTTCTTCTTCTTCTTCTTCTTCTTCTTCTTCTTCTTCTTCTTCTTCTTCTTCTTCTTCTTCTTCTTCTTCTTCTTCTTCTTCTTCTTCTTCTCCTCCTTCTCCTCCTCCTCCTCCTCCTCCTCCTCCTCCTCCTCCTCCTTCTTTTTCCTTCTTCTCCTTTTCCTTTCTCTTTCTCCTTCTCCTCCTCCCCTCCACAAGCCCCCTCCCTTCTAGCACTGATGGTGTTACCCAGTTGGGTCATGAAATGTCTGCAAGAAAACAACCAGCCTTGGAGAGCACCAAGGACCCTACAATAAAATTTTCTGAAATGGGATTCCTTTCCCAATGGCATTTATGCTGGATGTTGGGAAAGGAGTCTATCCAACTGTAATATTGGGCCCTTCCATTGCTACCCTTAAGCTGATTAAGCTCCTCCCCAGTGCCTGTCCAGATCTGGGGTGCAACTGTTTGAAGCAAGTGGGGAACCTAAGCTGTATCGTTCTTCAAGAGAGACTCCTGGTCTTCTTCCTTCCCTTGTTTTGGAAGTCAGTTTTATTCCAGACGGCTTTGCGTACGACGCCGTTGGGTATATATAACCCGGGTGCAACAGGGGTTTCCAGCGCGGTCTATAAAAAGCACCGTCTCTCTGTCCACCTGTCACATTGACGGCCTCCCACAGCTGAGAAGAGCCACCGAGGAAGCCGGCAAAGGGCTGGGAGAAGGAGAGTGGACTTAGCCACCTATCCCCATCGTTCCCAGCCTGTACGAAGAAAGGTAAACATCGGCCCTTCTTTAATCCCAGTTTGGACCACCCTGAAAACTCTTAATTCTTCTTCTCCTCCTCAGGCAGAAAAATGTTCTACCTGCATCTACTCAGAGTTGGCGAGGGAACAGGAGAATCCAATTTTGGTGGTTGGTAGCCTCCTTGTGGACTTTGTTTGTTTGTTTAATTTATACACAACCCTTCTCGCCTGGAGGCAACCCCAGAGGCGATCTTGAAAGTTGACCAGGCCTCTGCTTACAGAAAATTTAACAAATTGCAAATTAAAAGGGTAGGGATCCCTGGGTCTCCACGTCTAGGCAGCATCCGCCAAAGATGGATTTTTTCCCCCCTGCATTGAAACTTTAATTTCGTTTTCCTAGCCTTCCTCCATGGTTTTTTTTTTTTTTTTTGTGGGAAGACGAATGTTAGTTTCTGCTTTTCTTCCGGTGCCGATCGGTTTAATGGGAGGAGAATCCCTGCAGCTCAGGGGATCCTTTGGGTGGATGGAGATTTGGGGGTGGGTGGGAAGGGACATCCCGAAAGAGATCTGTAAGCCCCCAGATCTGTTTTCTATGTCAGGTAGAATCAAGATCACGTGAAACGATGGTACTGCTTTGTCATGCCTTGATAAGACCCCACTTTGAGACTCTGGAAAAAGTGCAGAGAAGAGCAACAAAGGTGATTAAGGGACTGGAGACTAAAGCCAGGGGGTCTTCAAACTTGGCCCTTTGATGACTTGTGGACTTCAACTCCCAGAATTCCTCAGCCAGCATGCCTAGCTGAGGAATTCTGGGAGTTGATGTCCAGGGGTCTTCAAACGTGGCCCTTTGATGACTTGTGGACTTCAACTCCCAGAATTCCTCAGCCAACATGCCTAGCTGAGGAATTCTGGGAGTTGATGTCCAGGGGTCTTCAAACGTGGCCCTTTGATGACTTGTGGACTTCAACTCCCAGAATTCCTCAGCCAGCGTGCCTAGCTGAGGAATTCTGGGAGTTGAAGTCCAGGGGTCTTCAAACTTGGCCCTTTGATGACTTGTGGACTTCAACTCCCAGAATTCCTCAGCCAACATGCCTAGCTGAGGAATTCTGGGAGTTGATGTCCAGGGGTCTTCAAACTTGGCCCTTTGATGACTTGTGGACTTCAACTCCCAGAATTCCTCAGCCAACATGCCTAGCTGAGGAATTCTGGGAGTTGATGTCCAGGGGTCTTCAAACTTGGCCCTTTGATGACTTGTGGACTTCAAGTCCCAGAATTCCTCAGCCAGCGTGCCTAGCTGAGGAATTCTGGGAGTTAAAGTCCCGGGGTCTTCAAACTTGGCCCTTTGATGACTTGTGGACTTCAAGTCCCAGAATTCCTCAGCCAGCGTGCCTAGCTGAGGAATTCTGGGAGTTAAAGTCCACAAGTCATCAAAGGGCCAAGTTTGAAGACCCGTGCTAAAACATATGAAAGATGGTTGCTGGAGTTGGGTACATCTAGTTTAATGAAAAGAAGGACTAGGGGCGATATGATAGCGGCCTTCCAATATTTGAGGGGCTGTCACAGAGAAGAGGGGGGGGTCAGCCTATTCTCCAAAGCCCCTGAAGGTAGGATAAGAAGTAATGGGAAGAAACTCATCAGAGAGAGATTCAGCCTAGAAATAAGGAGGAATTTCCTGACAGTGAGGACAATCAACAGCTTCCCTCTGGAAGTTGTAGGTGCTCAATCACTGGAGATTTTTAATGAGATTGGACTGCCATTATTTGTCTGAAATGGTATATGGCAGGGGTAGGCAACCTTGGCTCTTTTATGACTCATGGACTTCAACTCCCAGAATTCCTGAGCCAGCATGGGGGAACTATGGCCCCTTCATGACTCGTGGACTTCAACCCCCAGAATTCCTGAGCCAGCATGGCTCAGCTTGGAAACCTCTCCCTTTCCCCTCAGCATGGCTGGCTCAGGAATTCTGGGAGTTGAAGTCCACCAGTCATAAAAGAGCCAAGTTGGCCTACCCCTGGTATAGGGTCTTCTGGCTGAGCAGGGGGTTGGACTAGAGGACCTCCAGAGTCCCTTTCAACCCTATTATTCTCTTCTGTTCTGTTCCATTTTGAAGGCAGGAAAGTCCGGAACGACAATCTCTCTGTTTTGCTTTGAAAGGAGTGGAGAATGACGCGTCTATCCTTCCCAACATCCCTGGCGCTGTGTTGGATGTGGCTGCTGATGGGGGATGTTCAGGTATGATGGGGAAGCTCTCAATGGCCATTGACAACCAAAGTGATAAAAATTGTTGTTGTTAGTTGCGAAGTCGTGTCTACCCATCATGACCCCCTGGACCACGTTCCTCCAGGCCTTCTTGTCCTCTACCATCTTCTGGAGTCCATTGAAGCTCCCGCCTCCTGCTTCAGGGACTCCATCCAGCCCCCTCCTTCTCTGTTGTCCCATTCTTCTCTTGCCCTCCATCTTTCCCAGCATCAGGCTCTTCTCCAGGGAGTCCTTCCTTCTCCTTAGGGGGCCAAAGTACTTGAGTTTCCACTTCAGGATCTGGCCTTCTAAAGAGCAGTTGGGGTTGATCTCCTCCAGGACTGACCGGTTGGATCGCCTTGCAGTCCAGGGGACTCGCAGGAGTCTTCTCCAGCCCCAGAGTTCAAACAGACTGTTCCAAAAATCACAAGGAAGCAGCACTTTTATCAGGCCCGCTGAAAGTACGCCTGCATTTGGAGGCCCTCAAGAAAAAATCCACGGGGGGGGGGGGGGAGTAAGCAAAGCCAGCAAACAAAACACTGAAGTT
>NW_015392973.1:0-10883 GCF_001527695.2 Protobothrops mucrosquamatus
CGTAAGTCGAGGACTTTCCCTGCCCGGGAGCGCCACGCATGCGTGGTTCCGCCCCCTGCGCCGGCCGAGGCGTAGCTGGCAAGCGGCAGAGACGGAGCAGGCCGACCACCAGCTGGCCCAGCCCAAGGGAGGTAAGGCACCCGCCGGAAAAGGGGAAAAAAATGGCGGACAGCCTTGCTTGGCGACCCCCATGAAATGGCCGATCGACCCCAAATGGGGTCCCAACCCACAGGTTGAGAACCACTGGTTTAGGCCTTCCTTTGCAAATATAAAGTATCCCTGGGAACTCAAAACGCTCTTTATCCAAGGAAAAGACAACAGGATCTTTTGCCCACCTTGAGACAGCCATAACCTAATTCGTCCCGTGCGCTTATATTTCCGTTATGGTCCACAGGAGCCTCACAGTCTATGAATTCTTCAGGTCTGCATATGAATCAAAAACTTGAGTTCAGATTCGAGAAACCACTCTGGAAAGTTGCATTTCTGATACAATTAGTTGGTGACTGACAACCACAACTCAGGGCAAAATTTTCTATGGCTAAGCGAGACAGTGTGTTGCGCCCCCTTTTACATTGAATCATTGCAGTTAAGTTAGTGACATGGTTATTAAGTGAATTTTGGCTTCTCCATTGACTTTGCTTGTCAGAAGGTCGCCAAAAGGATTCACACGACTCCGGGACAATGCAACCGGCATAAGTACATGCCAGTTGCCAAGTGTCCGAATTTTTATCATGTGACCACGGGGATATTGCAATAGTGATTTAAGTGTGAAAACTGTTCTTAAGTCACTTTTTTTCAGTGCCGTTGTAACTTCGAACAGTGCCTAAACGAACGGTTGTATGTTGAAGGACTACCTGAACTGCATTTAATTCAAACTCAGAGCCCAGCGGCAAACACTGTGTGCAGAATGGTTACCGATTATAATAAAGTAGTAGTAATATACATACATATATACATATACATATAAAAAGAAATGTCGTAAAATGGGCCAAAATTCACTTAACAAGCATTTCACTTAAGAACTGGAATTTTGGCCTCCACTGAGGTCGTAAGTCGAGGATTACCTGAACTCCATGCCAGGAAGGAGGGTTTTTGTGTGTGTGTGTGTGTGTGTGTGTGCTTGTGCTAGCCATGTTTAATCTAAGGCTGGCTGGAAATGCACCCGAGATGCAATACGGGACCCTGCCCCGAACAGGGAGGCCAGTCTAGATGGCCTCTAGGAGCCCATGATTCTCTGGGAGGGCTTCCTGGGGGGGGGGAAGAGGCGCGTCGCCCACCCAGAAGTGCTGAGAGTTCCCCTCTGCAACGCCTGGGGCCAGCCAGCCTTATCCCCCCCACCCCAATTCTGCAGGACCCATTTTTTTTTTTTTAAAGAAAAAAACGCTTTTCGACCCCCCCTCAAGTTCAACAGCCCGTTCCTTCGCTCCTCCCCTCGCGGCCGAGGCCCCGCCCACCCGTCCTCACAGGCGGTCGCAGAGAATCAGCGGCGCGTACGGGCCTTGGTATTCCCAGACGGAGGCGGTGGCTGCGTGAGGCGGCCGCTGCTGCCCCTCTGCCTCGTGCGCGGCGGCGCCGGCGGCGGGGCTCTCGGTGGCGTTGTGCTGGTGGGTCCGGGAGACCCCCTGCAGCAGGAGCAGGTTGCCCAGCAGCAGCGCCGCCTGGCCACACAGCAGCGCGTAACAAATCGGTCCCCCGGCCGCCATAGCGGAGACGGCGCCCTCCCGACTTCCGGCGAGGCCGGAAGTACTTCACCCTGGCGCCCTTCCGCCAATCGCGAAGCAGTTCCTCTGAAAAGGGCGGGCTGTGGCCGCGGCTCTGTCCAATCAAAAGGCGAGGCTGGTCAAGCAGCGTCGTCGTCGTCGTCGTCGTCGCCGTATATCAGGGGAGGTCTTCAAACTGGGCCCCTTTTGTGACTTGTGGACTTCAACTCCCAGAATTCCTCAGCCAAGTCATAAAAGGGCCAAGTTTGAAGACCCTTGATCAAGAGCAGGGGTAGTCAACCTTGGCTCTTTTATGACTCGTGGACTTCAACTCCCAGAATTCCTGAGCCAGCATGAGGGAAACTTTGGCCCCTTCATGACTCGTGGACTTCAACTCCCAGAATTCCTCAGCCAAGTCATAAAAGGGCCAAGGTTGACTACCCCTGATCAAGAGTCTCTTTCAGCCATCGCTCCTCCTACTTTCTCGAACGCAGCCCCGATTGGCCACAAGGCTGCTCCCGGCGTCCAATAAGGAAAAGCGGTAAAAGAAGAACGGCGCTTCTCAGCCTGGCCGACAGGTGGCAGCAGCGGCTGCCACTTCCTGGAGAAGAAACAAGGTCGTGATTTATTCAAATTATGGAATTGCAGAACACGTGGAAACAATGCCTGGTGTGATGGGCTATGTTGTGCAAATAAACCCTCACGTTTGGCTTACGCCCAGAAAATTATGTTAAAAGCCAGTGTTTTTCAAACTTGGTGACTTTACGATATGTGGACTTCAATTCCCAGAATTCCCCATGCTGGCAAGGAATTCTGGGACTAAAGCAGTGGTGGGATTCAGCCAGTTTGCACCAGTTCGATAGAACCAGTAGCCAATTTTTTTGTTGCCCAGGCCCAGAATGGACTTCTGGAAGCAGCATCCACACAGAGAACCGGTTGTTCATATATTTGAATCCCACCACTGGATTAAAGTCCACCCCTCTTAAAAATTGTCAAGTTTGAAAAACACGGAGTTAGCTTAAACTAAAAAAGGATGTATTATAGCTGGTGCAGCATTCATAATTGGACAAGGTTCCTTCTTGGCAGTGAGAAGTTGATCAGCACGTATCAAGAATCAGCTGGGAGATCTCAAGGCTTAATGGTAGGCGCCAGCTATTTTATTGATGAACGATAAAGAAATGAAATTTTGGGTACCCAAAAGGGCATCCGTTGNTTCCCTCCAGAAGTTGTGGGTGCTCCATCCCTGGAGGCTTTTAAGAAGAGACCGGGCAGCCACTTGTCTGAGACGATATATAGGGTCTCCTGCTTGAGCAGGGGGTTGGACTAGAAGACCTCCAAGGTCCCTTCCAACTCTGATATGCTAAGCCAGCCCTCTAAGCCGCCGGGTGGTGGTGGTGATGTGGGGGGGGGGGAAGAGCGGTGTAGTTAAAAAAGTCGTGAGGTTGGATGCAACTCATTGAACAGCCATCTAATTTAGCAATCAAAATTCTGGTCTCAATTCTGGTTGCAACTCACGGATTACCTGTAGTGTCTAGTTCTGCCGTACGATCCGAATTGTGTATTGACTCTTCTTGTCGTGAAAAAGTTGCATTCAAACCTGTCAAATGGAAGGGTCTCTGATGGAACCTAAAACGAAGGAGAAATTTCCTAACCGCGAGAACAACCAACGCCTTGCCTTCAGAAGTTGTCGGCGTTTGATCCCTGGAGGCTTTTAAGAAGAGAGCGGACGGGCCACCTGTCTGAAATGGTACAGGATCTCCTTGCTTGAGCAGGGGGGCTGGACTAGAAGACCTCCAAGGTCCCTTCCAAGTTTGCTATTCTATTATTCTGTATTCACGGAACATGCCGACCCCCAATAATGATTCTTATGTTTATATTTAGAGAGTTGTGTGAATTCTCTCTGGGTGGTTTTAAACCACAGCTTACAGAACAAGGTAAATCCAGCCAATAGGGATTTATTCAGTTAGCCTGGGTTAAGCACAGACTGCTTAGTATACTATGTTTCATTCTGTTCATTGAAGTTCATTGAGGCTTTTAAGAAGAGAGCGGACGGGCCACCTGTCTGAAATGGTACAGGATCTCCTGCTTGAGCAGGGGGGGCTGGACTAGAAGACCTCCAAGGACCCTTCCAACTCTGATAGCCTAAGCCAGCCTTCTAAGCCGCCGGGGTGGGGGTGGGGGTGACGGGGGGGGGTGTAGAAGCGGTGTCACCGACTCCTCCCCGGGGGGAGGTCCCGGGACGGGGAGGCCCGCCTCGCAGCCTCCATAGCCGGAGCTCCGGTCCGTCGGCGGGGATGCGGACAGCTGCGGGCGCCCGCGGCTTTCTGCGGCTGCTGCTGCTTTGGCCGGCGCTGAGCATCCCGGCCGAGCAGCCCGGTGAGTCCCCGCGCCGGGTCCTGCAGCCGGGCAAGCCCCCCGGGATGGCCCGTCTCCCGGCTGGCCGAGCCCGGCGCTGCCACCTTCGGGCAGGTGGGGAGGGATAGCCGGGCCGAGCCGAGCCGAGCCGAGCCGGGAGGGGGCGGTGGGCTTCCCCGCAGGGCGCCCCGAGGGGCGGGCGAAGCAAGCCGCGGGAAGGGGGGGAGAGCCGAGGGGAGCCCCCGGGTGCGCGCCCCGGTCCCGGCTGGGCGGAGGATGCTCTGCCCGGGGATGCCGAGCGGACGGGACGGGGAAAAGGCCGGCCGCGAACGCCTCGCCTCGGCCCGAAGAGCCCCCAACTGGGCTGGGAGGCTCGGCGGAGGCCGCCCCGCTCTCTTCCAGCCCGGCTTTTATTTTTTTTTGGGGGGGGGGAGCCGGGGCTGGAACCCCCCCCCTCGGAACCGCTTCCCCGGCTGCATTTTGGCCCGGGAGAAGGCGGGTTCGGAGGAGCCCCCTTTGGTCTGGCGCCGCGCTTGAGGCCAGGGACGGAGGCGGATCGGGGTTCCCCCCCGACCCCGTGTGAACGCGGCGCGGGGTCCTCGGGGCCAAAGCGGCCTAGGAGCGCGATTGAGAGGGCGGGCGGAGNTTCCCTCCAGAAGTTGTGGGTGCTCCATCCCTGGAGGCTTTTAAGAAGAGACCGGGCAGCCACTTGTCTGAGACGATATATAGGGTCTCCTGCTTGAGCAGGGGGTTGGACTAGAAGACCTCCAAGGTCCCTTCCAACTCTGATATGCTAAGCCAGCCCTCTAAGCCGCCGGGTGGTGGTGGTGATGTGGGGGGGGGGGGAAGAGCGGTGTAGTTAAAAAAGTCGTGAGGTTGGATGCAACTCATTGAACAGCCATCTAATTTAGCAATCAAAATTCTGGTCTCAATTCTGGTTGCAACTCACGGATTACCTGTAGTGTCTAGTTCTGCCGTACGATCCGAATTGTGTATTGACTCTTCTTGTCGTGAAAAAGTTGCATTCAAACCTGTCAAATGGAAGGGTCTCTGATGGAACCTAAAACGAAGGAGAAATTTCCTAACCGCGAGAACAACCAACGCCTTGCCTTCAGAAGTTGTCGGTGTTTGATCCCTGGAGGCTTTTAAGAAGAGAGCGGACGGGCCACCTGTCTGAAATGGTACAGGATCTCCTGCTTGAGCAGGGGAGGGCTGGACTAGAAGACCTCCAAGGTCCCTTCCAAGTTTGCTATTCTATTATTCTGTATTCACGGAACATGCCGACCCCCAATAATGATTCTTATGTTTATATTTAGAGAGTTGTGTGAATTCTCTCTGGGTGGTTTTAAACCACAGCTTACAGAACAAGGTAAATCCAGCCAATAGTGATTTATTCAGTTAGCCTTGGTTAAGCACAGACTGCTTAGTATACTATGTTTCATTCTGTTCATTGAAGTTCATTGAGGCTTTTAAGAAGAGAGCGGACGGGCCACCTGTCTGAAATGGTACAGGATCTCCTTGCTTGAGCAGGGGGGCTGGACTAGAAGACCTCCAAGGTCCCTTCCAAGTTTGCTATTCTATTATTCTGTATTCACGGAACATGCCGACCCCCAATAATGATTCTTATGTTGTGTGAATTCTCAGAACAAGCGGACGGGCCACCTGTCTGAAATGGTACAGGATCTCCTGCTTGAGCAGGGGGGCTGGACTAGAAGACCTCCAAGGACCCTTCCAACTCTGATAGGCTAAGCCAGCCTTCTAAGCCGCCGGGGTGGGGGTGGGGGTGACGGGGGGGGGGTGTGTAGAAGCGGTGTCACCGACTCCTCCCCGGGGGGAGGTCCCGGGACGGGGAGGCCCGCCTCGCAGCCTCCATAGCCGGAGCTCCGGTCCGTCGGCCGGGATGCGGACAGCTGCGGGCGCCCGCGCCTTTCGGCTGCGGCTGCTGCTGCTGCTGCTGCTTTGCCCGGCGCTGAGCATCCCGGCCGAGCAGCCCGGTGAGTCCCCGCGCCGGGTCCTACAGCCGGGCAAGCCTCCCGGGATGGCCCGTCTCCCGGCTGGCCGAGCCCGGCGCTGCCACCTTCGGGCAGGTGGGGAGGGATAGCCGGGCCGAGCCGAGCCGGGCCGGGAGGGGGCGGTGGGCTTCCCCGCAGGGCGCCCCGAGGGGCGGGCGAAGCAAGCCGCGGGAAGGGGGGGAGAGCCGAGGGGAGCCCCCGGGTGAGCGCCCCGGTCCCGGCTGGGCGGAGGATGCTCTGCCCGGGGATGCCGAGCGGAGGGGACGGGGAAAAGGCCGGCCGCGAACGCCTCGCCTCGGCCCGAAGAGCCCCCAACTGGGCTGGGAGGCTCGGCGGAGGCCGCCCCGCTCTCTTCCAGCCCGGCTTTTATTTATTTTTTTTGGGGGGGGGGAGCCGGGGCTGGAACCCCCCCCCCTCGGAACCGCTTCCCCGGCTGCATTTTGGCCCGGGAGAAGGCGGGTTCGGAGGAGCCCCCTTTGGTCTGGCGCCGCGCTTGAGGCCAGGGACGGAGGCGGATCGGGTTTCCCCCCCCCCACCCCGTGTGAACGCGGCGCGGGGTCCTCGGGGCCAAAGCGGCCCAGGAGCGCGATTGAGAGGGCGGGCGGAGGGGGGGGGCGGTAGGGTTGCCAGGCGTCCACTATTTGAGCGGACGGTCCGCTTTTCTCACATTATGTTCGCTATTTATTTATTTTTTCCCCACAAAATAGCGGACATTTTTTTTTTTTTATTCAAAAGCTTTAGGAGGAAACGGTACGTCATCTAAAGCTGTACAGTCTACTTTTTTTTTACTACTTAACACACACACACCCCGCCCCGCTTGTCCGCTATTTTTTGGGAAGCAAACCTGGCAACCCTAGCGGGGGTGGGGGGGCGTTGAGCCAGATTGCAGCTGCTCCATTTGCAGGGAATGGATTTACGGGGGCATCTCTATATCTAAACCGATCCATCCAATCTTTTGAGTAAGTGAAGGGCGTTGGAAAAGGTTTGTGTATCAAGAACACATGCCACACACACACACACACACACACACACACACACACACACACATGCACTCGCCATGACTGAAAGGGAGAGTCAAAGTCTGCACCTTGTAATAGCGTGCTGGCTGGAGAATTGTGGGGGGTTGAAGTCCACCCATCTTCAAGCATTCACCGCTTCTGGGGGCAAGGAGTTCCACTGGTTAATTGTTCTCACTGTCAGGAAGTTTCTCCTTAGTTCTAGGTTGCTTCTCTCCTGGATTAGTTTCTACCCGTTGCTTCTTGTCCTGCCTTCAGGCGCCTTGGAGGATAGCTTGACTCCCTCTTCTTTGGGGCAGCCCCTGAGATATTGGAACACTGCTATCATGTCCCCCCTCGTCCTTCTCTTCATTAAACTAGACATACCCAATTCAAGCAACCGTTCCTCTTTTTTTTTTTTTTGTACACGGTGACAGAGGCCTAAAGCGAAAAGGTTTTATAAAACCCAGCTGAAGGCCTAGGACTGGGGTGACGGCGCATGTGCCCACAGAGAGGGCTCTGAGTGCCGCCTCTGGCGCCCGTGCCATAGGTTTGCCACCACTGCCCTAGAGGGTTAAACTGCATGCATGCTTAAATGGATTATAAACCACATTTGACACAAAGTATGGCTTAGCGTGTAGGACACACAAATATTTGTAGTACATGTTAATATTTGAGGGCTTCCTATAAAGACGAGGGGGGTCAACTTATTTCCCAAAGCACCAAAAGGCAAGACAAAAAACAATGGATGGAAACTATTCAAGGAGAGAAGCAACCTGGAATTAAGGAGAAATTTCTTCGCAGTGAGAACAATTAACCAGCGGAACAATTTGCCTTCAGAAGTTGTGGGTGCTCCATCACTGGAGGTTTTTAAGAAGAGGCTGGACAATCACTTGTGTGAGATGATATAGGTTCTCCTGTTTGAGGAGGGGTTATACTAGAAGACCCCCAAGGTCCCTTCTCACACTATTATTATTATTATTACAGTATCCATGGCTGTGTTGTAAAATTGGACTATATTTCCATATTGAAGTGGTATGCTAAGTAAGAGGCATCTGGAGGATGTTTCTGCACGTTTTTGTGACGAGGGATTGTGCTAAATTTCCACGATAATCTGTCCTCACACAAAAGGCACACTGTACTCTCAAGGAGACTTTATTTATGCTGCCTCTCAACAGAGATAACATGTCCATTTTTAGAGGGAATGAATCCCGAATTCCCAGATTTCTCAAAAAACAAAAAGTTGGCCGTTCAAAGTAGTTCTAACATGTTTTTTTATTTTTATTTTTGTTGCAGTAATATTTTCTTTTTTCTTAAAGATCTTTCCTATTTTGAAGCTCGTTTTCTACCAGCGGAGCATTTTTGAGGGCCACACTTAGTGAGCAATCATTTTGTTTTCTTCTTGTTTTGTGGTGTGTTGCAAAAAAGTGAAATGGGGACAGCTGTGTAGCTTTTACAAAAACAACAACACTGTATCGATATATTACTAAATCTCTCCAATCTGTGCTATAATTCAGCGAAATAGTGCATCATAAATAATTTTTTGAACCAACGTATCTGAAATGGGCTAACTTACACAATGTGTCCAGAATCTGGCTCAGCTTGGAAATCTCTCCCTTTCCCCTCAGCATGGCTGGCTCAGGAATTCTGGGAGTTGAAGTCCACGAGTCATAAAAGATCCAAGGTTCCCCACCCCTGGACTAGAGGACCACCAAGGTCTCGTTCAACCCTATTATTCTATCTTCTATTTATCTTGCAAGCTCCGATCTCCCAGCGATTTAAAAGCCAGAGCATTCGCTTTACAAACTAACATGTCTTCTTCTGTTACAGGTTTTCAGCCACTTTCGCATCTGTCTGCCTACGAAATTACGGTCCCCAAGAGGATAGAACGAGAACGGCGAGAAGCCCAGGCACAAAATATGGTATTTAAGCATGAGGGAACTTCTATAACTAAATTAAGGAATTAATGGGAGTGTTGTGCATGGAGGGGAAAAAAACGACTTTGTGTCTAGTTGTTCTGGGGTGCAAGGCCCTATAGTGTAGTTTTGAGGATAGAAGTTGAAACAGTTTATGCCCAGGATGTGAGGGGTCTTCCACATAAAGATGTATAAAATACTCCCCCCCAAGAATATATATCAGAGACACAGAAGATATGAAATATTTATTAAATATTGCTGCTTGACTCCCATTGCTCATTTGTTTAGGACTGGGTCACCAAGTATGATTGAAACACCCACTAATATGGCTTTCTCCCTCCATGTTTCAGGACGGGTTGTCGTTCAGTCTTGTAATTGAAAGAAAATCGTATATAATTCATCTACAAAGGAACAAGTAAGTGCTTCCGTTCTGGCTGAATGTCCATGAAGATTCTCAGTCATCCATGTCATAATTGCCTCAAAGCTGCTCCTTCTTCCTTAAAATTTTGCCCTACGGATGAACTGATACAGAAACCTAGGAAGAAGGACAGATCTTGATTTACATTGAAAATCCCATGTATGTCACCTCAGTTGAGTTCAGCTGAGTTACTCCATTGAGTTTAGTTGGAATTGCTGCCTAGTAAGCATTTACAGCTTTGTAGTAATAAGGATATGATCAGTGCTGCAGAGAAAACCCAAATATGATCATTGTTGCTCTTTGTTAGAGCCCTTGATCATAATACACTTTAAGTTTTATATATTGGTCATTGATTTTGAATACTGAGGAAGATTGGCATCATGTTTACATTCTGAGTGTTTTGGTACACTTCATGTATTTCCTAGAGGGTGAGATACGGGCAACCATATGTCACCTTGCAAGGCTATCTCTAAAGCAGGGGTCTTTCAAACTTGGCAACTTTAAGACTTGTGGACTTCAACTCCCAGAATTCCTCAGCCAGCTGCCTGGCTGAGGAATTCTGGGAGTTGAAGTCCACAAGTCATAAAAGGGCCAAGTTTGAAGACCCTTGATCTATGTCAGGGCTTTTCAACCTTTTCACCCATTGTACCACTTTTAGGATATGGCAACATCCGAGTACCACCAGTCGCCTAGCAAGGTGTCAAAAACTTGATGACCAAAAAAAAAAAAAAAGGAAAAAACTGATAAAGTACAGGTAGTCCTCAACCTACAACAGTTCGCTTAGTGACTGTTCGAAGTTACAATGGCACTGAAAAAAGTGCCCCCCAAGCCATAGCCAAGCAAGACACCTGCCTGCCCGCCCAGCGGCGCTCTTCCTCCTGTCTGAGGTTTCCATTGTTGTGAGCATTTCTGTTGAGGATTGGCAGCGGGGGTGGGGGTGGGGGGGTGTTTGGTTTTCATCCCCCCCGTCTGCTGGGTGGTTGCAGCAGGTTTTGGTCACTTCACATGACCCTGGGACACTGTGACCGTCATAAATATGAATCAGTTGCCAAGCATCTGAATGTAAATCACGAGACCTTGGAGATGCTGCAACATTCCAGCTGATCGGCGCTTCTTCTGGGCTCAGCAGAAGCACCAGGATCAGCGCCGAGCTCCAGCTGGAGCCTGGTGCTGATCCTGGCGCTTCCACTGAGCCTTGACAGTCTCGAAGAAGCACCGATCCTGGCGCTTCCACTGAGCCCTGACAGCCCTGCAGCTCCAGCCATCTCTCGCTCAGGCTTGTGCGGTGCTGCCACCGGTTCAGCTCATTCCCCTCCCCCGCTACTACTTTTCTAGGATGCTCGCCTGCCAGGTGCCAATGTACCACAGGTGGTACCCGTACCACTGGTTGAAAAGCCCTGACCTATGTTATGTTCTAAGACTGGCAGTACAAGAGCCACTACAGTGTAACCTGATCGGATTTCCCTGTCTGTCACTTTGACTTCTCC
>NW_015392973.1:11255-19074 GCF_001527695.2 Protobothrops mucrosquamatus
TACTTTCAATATTTTTAAATAGAAATATTTTAAAGGAATCTTTCGATAGGCCATCCAAGTGCAGCTTTTCTCACCTTGTTCCTAAGCTTTGCTTCCTCCCCCCCCCCTCCTCAATCCTTCTCCCACGGTGTTCTTTATGTAAAAAGTTACAGGTGGTAGAAAAAGCCAAAGGTTTAGTTGCTGAGGTTTTGCTCAGTTGCTATCCTTTGAATCAGGTTTCTCTTACTTTGATTTTTTTTTAAAAAGCATTTTCTGTTTGGCATTCATGTGTTCCCCCCCCCCCCCGCCCAACTTCCATCCTTTTAGAGATCTGGTGTCCCAAGACTTCACAATTTACACCTACAATAAAGGTGGAGATCTGCAAACAGAAACTCCAAATCTTCAGGTACGTTTTATTTTTCTCTGAGGGTTGATAAGAAGAAGAAAAAAAATATTTTGACAGGATTTGCTCTGGCTGAGGAGAAAGGTGGTCTGCAAGCCTTGGTGATGAGGTCAGAGGAAGGTTGGGGGGCTTCTTTGTAGCCCCCCTTTCGGTGTGTGGGGAGAGGCGTGGAGTGTGTGCGCATATGTGTGCAAAGAGAGAGGTTTTTTCCCCTCCTTCTTCTACTTCTCTTTCAGTTGGTGAAGAGAGACTTAAGAAATGCCTTAGTAGAGACTATAAAAGAAATACAGGGGGATGATTTTGATACTCTTGCATTTATTTAAGGGTGCACTGGAATATCGCAGCGCCAAAACAGGTCACAAAATTGGACAAGTCTCACTTAACAAGCGTCTTGCTTAGTCATTCAGAAATTCTGGTGCCAATTGTGGGTCATAAGTTGACTTACCTGTCTTGGTAGGCCAGGACAAAGAAGAAGTGGGAAGAAAGGGAGAAAACCTCAGTGTTGATTTAACGAATTCGAGTTTCAGATTAATTCAATGAATTGAATCCAAGGATTATGATTTTGGGTTCTTTATCTGTAATAAATTCCCCTTCTTGATCACCCTAGCAACAACACTGCCAATTCCTGGCGCTGTTCCAGGAACCTCACCCAAGACTTGTGTAGGAGCAAATTCCACAAGTGTAATTCACCTGCTGGCAAATGATTAAATGGACGGAGTTAAATGTGTTGATGTCTCAGGAGCTAGCCGGCAACATGGTTTTTTTGGTTTTTCTCTAACTTTTTGTCCTTCGGTGCTGCACGGCAGGCTGTGGGACACCTGGTGCGTGGAGACTGTGACTCAATCTTGTTCAGGCTTTTATTTATTTATTTATAAATATATTTCATTGATTTTTTTACAGTAACAATCTTTAGTGCTTCGTGCACAGTGTGTTGTCTGGGCTCATATGTTTTAAACAATCAATGATAATTAATTTTCACAATTAATCACTATGTTGGTTGGTAATATATTTCTTGATCCTCTCTTCCACCAGTAATATTCTCCTTTTGTCTACGTTAAACCAATATAATTCTTAATATTTTCAGTATATACCAAGTTGAATGTAAACCTTTTTTTAGCACTTATGCATATAACAGTAACATCAACACATAACATGTTTTTTAATCAGCTTGTGTTTCCATTGCATTTATAAAAGTCATCTTATTAAGTTAACATGTACTACAAATATTTGTGTGTACTACACGCTAAGCCGTACTTTGTGTCAAATATAGTTTATAATCCGTTTAAGCATCCATGCAGTTTAACCCTCCAGTCTAGGGATTACAATGCCTTGTGTAGTTCAGGAGCAGAAGCAACACAATGCTCCGAATAATCTTCGATCAGCTCCATTTGGAACTTGGAAAAAAGTGGGCAGAAATAAGTGAAATAAATCAGTAGACACAAGCCAACATCAATTCACAGATTAGTTTTCAAGGTTCTTATTGAAGCTTAGATTCCCCTCACCGCTCTTATCAGTCATAATTTTCTCAACATTCATTACCTTTAAATATCCAAACTTTTCATTTCAATAGACCCTCTCAATGTTTTAACATTCCCTATATTCTAAAAGTATTATACTACTTATCTATCTTATTCCTCTTACTATAGGGCCCCTTTGCAAGCTTTATCTATCTAAAAAAGAAAGAAAGAAAAAAGAATACATGTTCAGGCTTTTAACAGGGCCAGGCTGACCAGCTGGCTAGGAAATTCATAATTTTCCTGCAAAATCCATCTCTGCAGTCTGTAAAGCACGTCTGGAGCTTAGCAGGAATGTGAACCCAGCAAGTGATACCATTTCAGACAAATGGCTGTCCAATCTCTTTTTTTAAAAAAACCTTCAGAGATGGAGCACCCTCAACTTCTGGAGGCAAATCGTTCCATTGATTAATTGTTCTCAGTATCAGGAAATTTCTCCTTAGTTCTAAGGTTGCTTCTCTCCTCGATTAGTTTCCATCCTTGCCCTGCCTTCAGGTGCCTTGGAGCACGGCTGGCTCAGGAATTCTGGGAGTTGAAGTCCCCAAGTCATACAAGGGCCATAGTTCCTCCACAGCTTCTGAATGTTCCTTCAGGGCCATCGCCAAGGGCTCTTGGTATCAGGGTTAAACTGCTAATGTGGCCTTCTGCTCAGTTTCTTTTTTTAAATTCTTCCTCCGTTTAGAATCACTGCCACTACCAGGGATATGTGGAAGGAATCTCAGATTCTACAGTCGCCCTCAGCACCTGCTTCGGGCTCAGGTAACTTTTGACAAGCATCGGTCCAGAAGTCTTCCTTCTTCTTCCCTTTCCTCCTCTCTCCCCCTTTCCCCTCCCCTCCCCTTTCATCTCCTTCCCTTCTCTCCCCTCCCCTCTTCCCCTCCTCCCATCTGCTCCTCTCCTCTCCTCTCCTCCTCCTATCTCCTCTCCTCCTCCTATCTCCTCTCCTCTCCTCTCCTCCTATCTTCTCTTCTCTCCCTCTCCTCTTTCTATCTTCTCCTCTCCTCTCCTCTCCTCTCCTCCTCCTATCTTCTCTTCTCTCCCTCCTCCCTCTCCTCTTCCTGTCTTCTCTTCTCCTTTCCTCTCCTCTCCTCTCCTCTCCTCCTCCTATCTTCTCTTCTACCCCTCTCTTCTCCTCTCCTCTCCTCTCCCTATCTCCTCTCTTCTTCTCTTCCCTTCCCTACTTAGTCGTTAAAAAACACAGAAATTAGGACTCAAATGCCTCTTATTTCTGTACATTTGAGTCCTAATTTCTGTGTTTTTTAACGACTAAGTATGATGTTCCATAGCTTCTTTGAGAGTCATCCCTATCCTTTGGAGAATTAGGTTGATGTCTAAGATGCTGTCGTTGCCAGGGGGCTGGTGCAGATCCAGAACACCGCCTACGGCATTGAGCCCATCGACTCAACTTCTCGCCACGTTGTTTACCGGATGGAAAACGTGAAGAAACTGCCCAGGAGCTGCGGCGTCCCTCATCTCGATGGAAAGTGGGAAACTGCAGATGCTCAGCCCCACTCAGACGTTTCTCTAATGGAGAGAGTAGGTGCCCTTCGGAAAGCTTTCGTTGTTTACAGTGTGCTATTTGCAGCAATGGCTGCCATTTTTTTAAAAATCCCCCTTTGTTAAATTTAAGAGAAAAAGAAAAATACATTAGACCTTCTTGTATAAGAAGATAATACCTTGAAAGCACCTTGCACAATATGCACGTTAGGCACGAAAGCCATCTAGGTGATTTTGGACTACAGATGTCAAGCTCTCTAAGCTTGCTTGTTTTCTTGCAGACTTTTCACCAAGGACCCCACAGTTCTCCTCCTCCTCCTCCTCCTCCTCCTCCTCCCTGCAAACCCCACTCCCTTCTAGCACTGAAGATGTTACCTAGTTGGATCATGTAACATCTGCCAAGAAACCAACCAAGTTCAGAGAGCAACGAGGACCCTTCATTTCAACCCTGAGATACAGATATTCTCCTTTATTGGTATAGATGTCAAGTGCCGGTGAAATTAGGAGATTCCTGTAGGTCAAATGAGTATAAAGATTTATTGCTTATGCTTAAGCTCTCTACAAGAATCTGACTCACTAACGGTCCAGGGTTTAAATGTCATATTAGAAATTCTTATCTGACGTAGCAGTGTTAAAGCAGTAAGTAAGGTAGTATGACATCGCTCTGTTTTGAAGTTAAGCATCAGGACAGAAATGTTAGTTTATTATGAACCCCTCTGGTTTCTTTCTTCTTTTTGGTAGAGGAAAAGAAGCGTTCTTCAACAGACGAGATACGTGGAGCTTTTCATCGTTGTAGACAAAGAAAGGGTATGATACTTGTGGCTGTCTATCCATCTGTCCATCTGTCCATCCATCCATCCATCCATCCATCCATCCATCCATCCATCCATCCATCAATATATCTACATCTACATCTATATCTATATATCTATATAGATATCTCTCTACCTGTCTATATCTATCTGTCTCTCTGTCTATATCTATCTGTCAGTCTGCCTGCCTGCCTGTCTGTCTTCCTACCTACCTACTTACTTCTATCTATCTATCTATCTATCTATCTATCTATCTATCTATCTATCTATCTATCTATCTATCTATCTATCTATCTATCTATCTATCTATCTATCTATCTATCTATCTATCTATCTATCCATCCATCCATCCATCCATCCATCCATCCATCCATCCATCCATATATCTACATCTACGTCTATATCTATATATCTATATCTCTCTACCTGTCTATATCTGTCAGTCTGTCTGTCTCCCTGCCTGCCTGTCTATCTTCCTACCTACCTACTTACCTCTACCTACCTACCTACCTATCCATCTATCCATCCATCCATCCAGTTATTTTTATACAGTTTTCATTGTCATAAATTAGGTTGCATTGAGCCTCTGGGTCCCCAACGCAGTTGCTGGCTAACCTAAAAGCATTTGGTTTGCGATACTGCCAAAGTGTTAATGCATTTGAGAGATCCCTGGGCTGACATGATCCTTTTTCCTCCCTCCCCCCTTTTTTTCCTCACAGTATTATTTGCTAGGCCAGAATAAAACTGCAGTCAGAGAAGAGATGGTGCAGCTGGCAAACCTCCTGGATAATGTAAGTGGAAGAATTTTCTGGCAAATGCACAGAATGTCAAATCTGTCGAATGCTGTTCCCAAGACAAATGCATTTTGTACTGAAAATAATGCTGAATGATAAGAGAGGCAATCCTTGACTTATGATCATAACTGGGACCAGAACGTCTGTTGCTGAGAATTGCAGTTACTAAATGAGTCACAACTGAATTTTTTGCTACCGTCGTTCAGTGAATCCCATGGTTGCTTAGTGACTCCGGCTTCCCCCATTTGCTTGTTGGAAGCCCCCTGCGAAGGTTGCAGATGGCGACCATGGACCCCCGAATTCTGCAACCATCGTAATTACAATGACAAGTGCCCAAATTTTGATCATATGACCGTGGGGATGCTGCAGTGGCCAGAAGTGTGAGGATTGATTGCACGTCCCTTTTTTTCAGCACCGTCGTAACTTTGAACGGTGGCTAAAATAATGGTTGTAAGTCAAGGATTACCTGTAAAATAATAGACCAACATAAGTGAAGCCCATAAACTCTGATGCTTTGATTTTCACTTTGATAAAGTGCCTCCCACTCCACAGGGCTGCTTGTTTTCAGGACAAAGCAAAAATATTCTTTTTTTTCCAATAGGGAAATTAAATGGATTGTCTCCCTGGTTTTTCTCTCTGCTGCAATGTTTATTTTCTGCCGTTCTTCTGCAGCGTTCATTTTTAATGCGTCCCGCTCTAATAATGTGTGGAGGAAAATTTTTTAAAATCTGTTAAAATATTTATAAAAGTACCTAGTCATTACCCTGCCTACTGATCAGTTGAGGCCACTGCAGAGTACAAATAGCAATCCAAAAAGAAATCGAATGCCGTTCAGTAAATGTGGGACATAGAATGTGATACATTTAAAGAAGAAAACACATGCGATATTGGCCTGATTCTGGTAAGGCCCTCTCTGATTGTGCTCCAGCCTAACCCTTTTATATTAGTAGACTTATAAAGAGCCTCTGAAATAATTATTAGAAGGCATGTATACCATTTCAACAAATGGTTGTCCAGTGTCTTCTTAAAAACTTCCAGTGTTGGAGCATTCACCGCTTCTGGAGGCAGGTAGTTCCACTGGTTAATCGTTCTAACTGTCAGGAAATTTCTCCTTAGTTCTAGGTTGCTTCTCTCCTTGATTAGTTTCCATCTGTTGCTTCTTGGCCTGCCTTCAAGTGCTTTGGAGAATAGCTTGACTCCCTCTTCTTTGGGGCAGCCCCTGAGATACTGGAACACTGCTATCATGTCCCCCCTCATCCTTCTCTTCGTTAAACTAGACATACCCAATTCCAGCAACCGTTCCTCATATGTTTTAGCCTCCAATCCCCTAATCATCTTTGTTGCTCTTCTCTGCACAGGAACTAAGGCCAGAAATGAGAGCTAGTATAAGTTGTAGTACTTAGACCTGGATTAAATATAAGGAAATAGAATAGCTTGACTCCCTCTTCTTTGGGGCAGCCCCTGAGATATTGGAACACTGCTATCAGTCCTTTTTCTCACCATACTAGGGACATACCCGATTCCTGCAACTTCATGTTTTAGCCTCCAGTCCCTTAATCGTCTTTGTTGCTCTTCTCTGCGTTCACATTTCATTCCCTCCCTCCTTTTGCATCCTTTCTCTAATGATTCTAGTCCACCATTTCTTTGATATTAGTGTAAGTCTTGTCCCGCAACAAGTTGTCCCGTGGCGGGCGGATTGTCATAGACCCGCCTCCATTATGTCCTCTGTTCCACCCTGATCTGTGCTACTTGCAGATGTACCTTGTGCTGAACATCCGCATTGTGTTGGTCGGCCTGGAGATCTGGACCTCTGAGAATAAGATCCGGATCGAAGGAAGCGCCGGAGATGTCCTTGCCAAATTCGTGCAGTGGAGAGAGCAGAACCTGGTTCCACGCCGGCGGCACGACAGCGCCCAGCTTGTTCTGTAAGATCCGGGCACCCCCTCTTCTGGGCAAGGCGGCCACACCCTCTGTCTGCACAAAAGCCCCACAGGTAGTCCACGGCTTACCACCACAGTTGGGACCAGAATTTCCGTTGTTAAGTGAGCCGTGGCCAATTTTAGGACCATTTTTTTAGTTTTTTGGGGACAGGGTTGTTAAATAAATTACTGCAGTGAATTCGGTTGTTAAGTGAAACTGGCTTCCCCTCGTTGTCCTAAATAGTTGCCAGTGGCCAAAGGTCCACTTTTTGCTTCTGTGTCCATGGAGAGGCTGCCACCGTTGTAAGTGGGAGGACCGGTTGTAAGTCCCTTTTTTCCCCCCAGTGCTGTTATAACTTTGAACGGTCACGAACCAAATGGTTTAAGTTGAGGACTACCTGTACCGTAGGCCGATTCCCTTTGCAACATCCTGTCGCCCTCTCTCATCGAGACCTTGACAACTTTTAAGACTGGGTGGGCTTCAATTCCCAGAATTCCCCAGCCAGCCATGCTTAAAGTCTTAAAGTTGCCAAGGTCGGACGTTCCTGAATCCCTTTCTTCTTCTTCTTCTCTCTGTGTCCATTCAGTGTGAATGGAGTGGGGACATTTCCCCCCATTTTGGAGATAGACTATGTGGCTTTGAAGACTTTCAATCTAAAAATGCTGAGATTCATTTGGGAAGAAAATCTCTTGGCTGGCACTGAGAATGTTTTCGCCCTCCCTACCCCCCGCTAACATCTCAGGTGGCAAACCAAATCCTCATTCTTCTTTTGGTTTGCGTCCATTGTCGCTCATGAACCTGGCCGCAACCTGGGCATGAACCATGATGACGATAGGAACTGTTGCTGTGAAACAGGCAACTGTATTGTGAACTCTGGAGCATCGTAAGTAACTCCCAAGT
>NW_015392974.1:0-3267 GCF_001527695.2 Protobothrops mucrosquamatus
ACGGCGGATTTTATGACTTTGTTTTTTTGCCACGGTTGTTAAATGAATCGGTGCAGTTGTTAAGTGAAACACGTTGTTAAGCGGATTTGGTTTCCCCCATTGAATTTGCTTTTCAGAAGCCAGCTGGGAAACCGCCAAGAGCAATCACACAATGCTTCTGGGATGCTGCAATGGTCACAAATATATGTCCGTTGAGAAGTGCCCGAATTTTGATCACATGACTATGGGGATGCTGCGCTGGTTGTAAGTGTGAGCAAGGGTCACAAGCCACGCTTTTCAGTGCTGTTGTAACTTCAAACAGTCACTAAACGAATAGTGGTAAGTTAAGGACCCCCTGTACTAAGCATTGTTTTGATTGCCACAGAAACTCATGATCTCCAGATAAGATTTGAACAAAAGACCTCAGCAGCTTTTAAGGGTGTTTATCAGTGGTGGGATTCAAATATGTGAACAACCGGTTCTCTGTGTGGATGCCGCTTCCGGAAGTCCATTCTGGGCCTAGGCAAGAAAAAATTAGCTCCCCGTTCTGCCGAAGTGGTGCGAACCGGCTGAATCCCACCACTGGTGTTTATACAATCCATTCAGTATTGATATGTTTTGTTAGCATGCTAAGGGGAGGGTGGGGGAGTGAATGAAGGGAGCAGAAATCAAAATGAACCCCTCATGGCACACACCATTTATTTCAAACATTATGCAATGCTGTAACAAGTGCTAATTTACTGCCTTTTGTACCATTGGATCTATAAAAATCTGTCTCTTCCTTTTTATTTATACATAAATTATCCATTTAACTGAGATGTTTTGTTGCCTATCTAAGCATACCCTATAAATCATTAGTTGCTTTCTGTTTCCTGCTCCGTAATGAAAGGGAAAAAGAACAAGAAAAGAAAACTGGAGCTCGGATAGCTATCTGTAATGAACTAATTAATAAAATCCCCTTTCCGTCATCAAGTAGGAACACCCACAGACTTTTTCATTATTCAGACTGACATTTCTTCACAGACACCCAGGCTTCAGAATATCGAGTAAGCGAGTTTTGTTTTAACTTTCCCCTTCCACCGTTTGCCATGGGCCCTTAAAATTTATGCAAATTCAGCGGGGAAAGGAACAGTCCTATATAGCAGACATGTCAAACACAAGGCCCGGGGGCCGGATGCGGCCCGCGAAGTGGTTTCATGTGGCCCGCGAAGCCATCCTGGAAAGAGTGAGGGAATGGCCCCCTCTGCCTTGGCCCAGGTGCAGGCCAGCCGGGGCCAATATACAATTTTGTGGTGGCCATCTATGCTGAAACGCATTCAGTCTTAGCTCCACAAGGCTGTCTGGAAACAGCGAGGAACCAGGAGAACCTTGAGCAGCAGCCTTGAGGAAGTGGGGCTGGGCTTGGTGCCGTGGGTGCTCAAGGGTCAGGCTGGGCATTTGACCTCTGCTGCCCAGGGCTCCGGGCAGCCCGCACCACCATCCAGCCCCCCCCGCATGGCCTGAGAGGAACAGTGAGGCTCCTCCAGTGGACCATGCCTTGGCACTTGCCCTGGTCCCACCCCCTTCTGCCAGAGACCCTCAGATCTGTCCCACTCCTGCCCAGGCCCCCACAGGCACCCTTGACGCGAACGATGTAGAGTTGGCCACGCCCACCCAGTAGGCCGCACCCACCTTGGCCACACCCACCCAGCCCCGAGGGCAACCGCAATGCTGATGCGGCCCTCAATGAAATTGAGTTTGACACCCCTGCTATATAGAGTAGAATAGAATAGAATAGAATAGAATAGAATAGAATAGAATAGAATAGAATGGAATGGAATGGAGCGGAGCGGAGCGGAGCGGAGCGGAGCGGAGCGGAGCGGAGCGGAACGGAACGGAACAGAACAGAATAGAATCTGGAAGGGACCTTGGAGGTCTTCTAGTGCAGCTCCCTATCAAAATACTGTGTGTATTAGCATTATTTTGGAACTGAAATATAAAAGGAGGTAAAGATTTTTAGGTGAATAGGCCTGAGTCTCAAATATACATGTCTCAGGATAATGTTGCAGATTCCAATCTGAGTCTGTCACCGGGACCAGAGATTTAGTCTTCCAAGCTTTTGGACTCCTGCTGGAGCTCATCCCCCTTCTGATGTTGCTCTAGCAGCTGTGGCTGGTGGCATCCTCAGAAGTGTAAATGGTGCCAAATTGTTTCCATTCCTGTGAATTCACAGTCACTGACACCCGGGTCACTGCATCGAATGATGTTACCTAGTTTCATAATGAAATGTCTGCAAGAAAACCACCAAGCTCAGAAAGCACCAAGGACCCTGCCCAGGTCACTTCCTGGCTCGACTACAGCTAGTCCTCGAGTTACGACAGTTCATTTACTGACTGTTTGAAGTTACAACAGCACTGAAAAAAAGTGACTTAGGACCGTTTTTCACACTTACGACCATTGCACATGATCAAAATTCGGACGCTTGGCAACTGGCATGTATTTGTGAAGATTGCAGTGTCCAAGAGCCGTGTGATCACCTTTTGTGACCTTCTGACAAGCAAAGTCGGTGGAGAAGCCAGATTCGCTTAACAACCTTCCTACTAACTTAATAACTGCAGTGATTCAGTTAACAGCTGTGGAAAGGTCATGAAATGGAGCAAAATTAACTTGACTGTCTCGCTTAGCATCAGATTGTGGTCGTTATGTTTGGGACTGCCTGTACTGTAACACATTCTACATGGAGCTGCTCTTGAAGGCCATCTGGAAATTACAACTGGTCCAGAATGCAGTGGCACACACTTTTACACTTTTAAGTATCCCGCAGTTTGTCTACGTCATGCCAGTGTTGTGTGAACTGCATTAGCTTCCAGATTCTTTTCTGGTGCAATTCAAGGTGCTGATTATAATGGTTAAAGCCCTGAATGGCTCAGGGCCAACCTATTTGTGGGACTGCCTCTCCCTGAGGGTATCTACCTGTTTTACCAGATTTTACTTACCCTTAAATGTTGGCATCTAGACAGTGTGGGAAAAGTGAGATTAAGCCCTGTAAACTTTGCTGATATGTAAGGATCTGCTGTTTTGAAGGACACTGGGAGTTTTGTAATAATTGAATGTTTCTCTTCTTCTTCTTCTTCTTCTTCTTCTTCTTCTTCTTCTTCTTCTTCTTCTTCTTCTTCTTCTTCTTCTTCTTCTTCTTCTTCTTCTTCTTCTTCTTCTTCTTCTTCTTCTTCTTCTTCTTCTTCTTCTTCTTCTTCTTCTTCTTCTTCTTCTTCTTCTTCTTCTTCTTCTTCTTCTTCTTCTTCTTCTTCT